>NC_133653.1:92750863-93050863 GCF_009905375.1 Apium graveolens
TACTAGATATAAGTTTAAAAGATGAAGTTACAAGATACTCCAATATACTTATATCTTTTCCGAGTACTACTTGAACTACCACCGTTCAATGTATAAATAATTCATCCCATAGATTAAGCTACAAGACAAAACTTGTATAGAATCAATCTTTAAAATATCATCAAAATAAAATGAAGTTACGAGATACTTCATTTGATGCAAACATCATTTTGAAACTCAACCCTGCCAACACTCAACAATCGCCCAACCGTAGCCTTTCTATCGAAGTGCTCTGGGTAGTGTTGCAGAAATATCCAATTGGATGATTAACTCATTACGGGAGTTTGCCGCGCCAGGAAGACCACGTACGATGATCAGTCGCAGTAGTGCAACCCCACCATTTTCTACATATAGAGGAGAACCTGTCGGATTTACTTGTCAACTGAACACTGGACTCCTAAGGAATGGACCGTCTTAGCGGAACTTTCGGGCCATTTGGGCCAATATAATAAGGCTGGGCCGGTGCCACTCGACCACTTACGCCACTCCTAGTTCAGATGAAATCCATGACCCTGAAATGTAAAGCTCGTTCTCCCTTTCCCCAAGTAGAAACTTGTTGATACGACTCCACCAAGAAGTCGCATCTAGTTGGAAAAAAAACTCACCGATATTTCCTAGGCGATGCTTGTTAATGGATTAACTTATTCCAAGAATTTTACTTCCCGAGTGTTGGGTAAGTAATCAAAAACTCTTTTATCAAAACAGCAACCTTGTTGCGAATATAAAAATACATCACGGAGCCGGATCCCTCAGATTTTTTGAGCGAGTATTTAAATCCCCTTCGAAAGGAAGATCTTAAATTTGAAAACGAGTTTTGGGATCCGCTCTAACTTTTAAAATCATTTTGAAGACTCGAAAACATTTTTAAGAATGTTTGGAGTAATGCTGATTCAATAAAATAAATCAGTCCCGATATATTAGAAAATATCTGTATATTATTATTTAAATAATATTCTCATAAGGATGATCTTTTTAAATATAATCGAAGTAGAAGTTTTAAAACTTATACTTGAAATGAATATTAAATAACCAAAGATATACATATACGAAAGTACTATCTTTATTTGTATAATCAAAAGTAAGTTTGATTATCGACACATTATTCTTTAATAAAATAAAGAATATTAATTTGTAAATAATCGGAGTCATAAGTCCTCGAATGAATATTCAAATAATATTCATTAAATAGAATAAACGGAGACATAAGTCTTCGAATGAATATTCAAATAATATTCATTAAATAAAATAACCCGAGTCATAAGTCCTCGAATGAATATTCAAAGTAATATTCATTAATAAAAATAAAGTTATCGAATAAACCTTATTCGATTAATAGTTTTGAAAACTATATCTATATATATATATATAAATATATATAATATACTCGGGAACATCGACTCCCAGTTTTAGAAAATGTTCACCTTTGGGTCCCCTATACTAAGGGTATACGCAACTAAGGAGATTCTTTTGCGAGTACCCTACCAACTGCCTAATCCACTTAACATAATTGTTTCATACCCCAATTAGTCATTTAAACTCCTTAACCAAGGTTTCAAAGTAAGGCGAGGGGTAACGGTTCGGTCGCGAAACACCGTTACTTAAAACAGTCGTTTCTCCTAAACCGTACATCGGATTCAAGCGAACCACATATCAAAATGAAGCTTGTAACATGAAATATCTAATCATGGCAATGGTCAAAACCTAACAGTGAGTTCATGGGTCCTAATGTTAAGAACAAAAACAGTCTAAAGTAAATCGGGCATTACGACAGCTATGTTTACGCGATTACAAAATTTTATCCTACTCCAAATCAACCACAAATCAATCACAATTCAACCATACAACCAAACTCCATCCATACATCACTACAACAGCCCCAACACCTGAAGTTTTCAAATTTATATTATTCTCAAACATGAACTAAAACTATTCTTAAGTTCATTAACTAATAACCAAGATTTACAACTCCAAAAACATCACAAAACCAACTAATCTCTACATATTCAATCACCATGCTTCTCATGAACTATCCTACTCATAATAAGCTCTTAATATTCAATAACAATGCTAGGTTAAGAGATTATACCTTCCTTGGTGAGTAAGAGTAACTAAGGAGCTTGGAATCACCCTTGAAAGTCCTTACCAAAGCTTAATCTAGCCAAAAACACAAGATCAAACAATTTAAATTTCTTGAAAACACTATTCACTCTCTTCTTAAATGATTTATTGAAAGAGATTGTGAAGGAATGTGGAGCTTAAACTCCTATGATAGCCATAACTAATCATAAGAAACCTTGGATAATTACCTTGCAATTTAACAATGGTTGGATCTTGGATTTTGAAATTTTCCTCTTTGAAAAAGAAGAAAAGCCGAGAGAAAGAATGAGGGGGAGAAGAAATGCTTGTTGTTTGGTTGTTTTCCCTTTTTTTTTTGTTAATTACCTTTTACCATGGTAAAAAATGAATGGCTTAAAATCAACCAACAACACACTTCTTTTTGTCATGCTTAGGTCATCATTCTTATGTCATCTTCCCATGATTGTCCTCTTCTTATTGGTTTGATGACATCATCATCACTAACCTCTTTGATTAACTCCTAATTACTTGCCTAATGACTGCTGATCTGTTATACGGTTCGCTTAACTTTTGTTCTCGTTTATCGTTTGAGGGATCATACCCGGGATCATACCCGGGATCTTATTACTTAGGTTCCCTTAACCTTTCTCAATACATTATATTCCTTTTATGATCTCCTCTTATAATCCTTGAATTAAAATCCTTTTAATCCTGTTACCTTATACTCAATTCTTTCTGTATCTGGTGGATTTTCGGGAAAAATCAAAGTGTTCGAATTTGGATTCTGACGATCTTCACATACACTTATATACCATATAAAGTGCTAATAAGATCTCAGAATATCAATAAAAGAACACCTAAGATCTCAGAATATCAATAAAAGAACACCTACATAGTGTGGCATGAAAAGTTTTCTTATTCAGCATAATCAGCAAAAACACTATTCATAAGAGTTTCAAAAATTCCAAAAATTGGGGTTATTACAGTAGTTGAATGTTTGAGCTAGTAGGTGTAATGGCTTGGGCCTGTTGGATTTGGATTGATTGGGCATTTTACTTTGAGCCTTCACCATCTTCCTTCTTCTCTTCCTTCTTCTTTCTTCTTCTTTTATCTCCCCCTTTCTTGTATTCTCTCTTCTTATCTTCTATCTTGCTGCCAGTTGCATTTGAAGGTTGACTTGGATTTGAGCCAGAAGCTTTTTGATCATTTTTATTTTGCTCATCCTTTGATTTTTGGGCAAATTAATTTCATCATTTTTCATATATCTCCCCAGCAACTGATCATTTCTTCATCTTCAACAGTCTTATACTGCTTTGTCTTCAAGTCTGTCTCCAAAGTCATTACCAGCTTCTTTTTTTCCATGACACATTATTTTGGAATTTGGAAATATTTGCAATGTTTGGTGGTTGGACAGATATATGCCACTTCCTTGCTTGGTTGTAGATATGCTTCTGGAAAAGCAGTTACTTAAGTCTTCTTCAATTCATTTAGCAAGAGAGTATCTTCTTGAATCACTCTGTTTACTTTATTGATTAGAATGTCCAATTCAGATGCCCTTCTTATTATGAGATAGTTAAAGGACACATGTATAGACATGTATACCCCATAGTCATTTATGTTAACAACTATTCTCCTTTCTTGAAATCCATCCACAGTCACCATGATCACCCTTAGAAAATTTACAGTTTTGTTCAAGGCCTTTTTGTATGTGAAGAAGTTATTGTTTAGAGAAGCCTGAGAGCCTTTAGCAATTCATCTAATTCTCTGCTTAGACTAGGTCCCCCAGCTGCTTTTAGTAGCCTCTGCATTCCAATATCAACTTGTTGTTCATTGTCCTTAGTTTTGCCTTTTTGAGCTTGGACAGATGACCTTAGAAACCTAGCATCTATCTCCCCCTTAGTCTTGTTAGCAGGCAAGATGTGACGTGAGGGGATTTCAGGCCTCACAGCTTCTAGAAGTGCATGCAATGGAATGTTTAGAGCACCCATGATGGCTCCCAAGGCTACTGAGTTTTGCATTTGAAGATGATTATGGGAGTCCACCAGGGTCTGGATATCAGCCTGTTGACTTTGTACCATAGCTGTAAGTTGGGATACTTGAGTTGTCAAGAACTCATTGGATGACTGTAAAGTTGAGACTTGAGATTGGAGAGCTTGAATTTATAAGTTTGTGGATCTTGATATTGGTTGGTGAGATGCTGAAGAGAGAGAGAGAGGTGCCAAATGTAGCTGGTACAGCTTCCCTAATTCCTTCCATCAAAAGAGCAGATGGTTCACATCTAGCCTGATGCAGTTGATATAGTTTGACCCTGATGTCATTATTATTAGTGATTTGGTGTTGGACAACTTCATGTAAGGCTATACATGATTCCCTCAGATTATTGATGCTCTTGTCCACAGATGACAAATCAAACTTGGCCATTTTATCTGTAAACCTAGAGAATTTTTGCTTGATGTCCAATTGAGAAGGGATGATCTCATCTAGCTTGTCCTTGACCAGTTTTCTTGTTTATCTTGATGATCAATCAGAGTCAGTTTTAGAGCTTTACCAATTAGGTGAAAGGATTTAATTTGAGCTTTATAGACATCTGTGACTGCATCATAAACTTCTTGTGGACTGAGTATTTTGGAATTGCTCCCAAGAATAGTGATATACTCTTCTTTAAATCTGGCCAAAACCTCATCCATCTCAAGATTGAAGTCTTTATCCAACCAGGCATCACAGTTACCATCTTGTTCAGATTTATTTACAATATTTATTTGATGTTGTTGAACATCTATCTGATAGGAAAGCATGATAGCTTGATAATCTTGGTTAAATATATCGATGTAAGAAGCTGTTGAGAAATTTGGGCAATTCAAGACAGCTGATCAACCAATAGATCATTCATTGTTGTTGGTTGAGCTTCTGCTTCCTGCAGCCACTGAGAGATCAAGTGAGATTATGGTTGAGTATTGCTGGAAGTAGATGGTTGGTCAATTGGATTTGAGGTGGATGGTAGAGAATCAATAGAACCACCTATGACAGATGCCACAGTTTGACTCACAGGTTGAATTATGGTTATGATAGTGTGTTATTCTCTACTTATGGTGTGAACCTCTATTGGAATTGGAGGGGAATTGACCAGGTTATTGTCATGGACCTTGGCCTCAAACCCTTGTACTTCTTTCAAAGCACTGTCACTTGAATGTGATGTACTTGCCTCCCCCAGAGCAGGATCATTCGTAATTGAACTCCCAACTTCAATTGTGAGTGCAATTTCAGCTAAGGTTTTGAGGAGAGTTATTCCTTTAAGAGGAACCTCCAATTGAATTGGATAGGATTTAGATAGCTCCCCCTCAGGAGTATTACCCTCAAACCTTACAAACTGTGAAGGTTGATTTGTACATGAAGGTGCATTTGAAACCACCACAGGGTCTTCAGTAAAAACTGATGAAACCCCTGTGTTTGTGTTGGTGTCATCAAGGTCTACCCTAGAGTGTAGCCTCTCACCAACTAAATTTGGGTCCTGGGTGTTAAGCATAGTTTCATGAACCATGTCACTTGATTTTGATAACACTTGAGAGTTAGATTCAAGTATTTGATTATATGAAGAAGAAATTTTAGATATTAGATTTATGATTTCAGGATTAAGTTTTAACAGCTCCCTCTGAATAGATGAGGGAGCTTCAAAAGATGTGCTCTCTATGTGTGTGCCATCCTTATTTCTTCTTTCATACACTTGAATGTGTTCAAGTGTTGGTGCAGACTCTGTATAGAGTGCAATAGGGAGAGTTTCAAAAGAGACACCCTGTTGAGAGGATGCCCCTAGAGTCTGTTTTATGCCCTCTTTTACAACCACATCCTTTTGAGAGGATGCAGAGGTAGCTTGAGTGGTCAACTCAGTTTACTTCGCCTTCTTTGGTTTCTTGACCAAGGTTGACTCTGGTTCTGTTTGATCCTCACCACTCTCATTTATCACAGTCATAAGTGCTTGCTTTCTCTTATTTTTACTCACTTCACCCTTTTGAGAGGATGAAGTGGTTGGTTTCCTAGCTTCTACTGGTAAAAAAGAATGGGTCTCAGTTTGGGAAGGCCCCTATTGGTGTTCCTGTCTTTGTTCTTCCACAGGTACAGGAGCCATTACTGGACTAGTTGTGATTGTAGACCTCATATCAGGCGTAGGATAAGGGTAAGTCCTGAATCTCTCCAACATAAATGAAATAATTTTAAGACTTACAAGTACCCTGTTCTTTGTAATGAGTGAGCCAAATAGAACTTTGGACACTTGTTTACAGTTGCCTATATTAGTTCTATCTATACCATTAAATATACGAATGTCATGCACTTTATGCTTTAAAGCAGGCATTCTTCCTTGCCTCAAGAGCAACTGTCCTTGACTTTCCTCCTTTCCTCTTGCTTCTTTGTTCCATCTCAAGTTCATGAGTCTTGAGCATCCCATAAATTTCATCAAGAGTTGTTTCTTCAAGATTATAGTTATCTCTTATAATTGTGGCCTTCAAATCCCAACTTTCAGGAAGAGCTAACAGGAATTTAAGGTTTGAATCTTCAAGATCATACTCCTTATCAACTAGTGACAAATCATTCAAGAGTTTGACAAATCTATCATATAAATCAGTCAATGACTCATTAGGCTTTGAGTCAAAGTGTTCATACTCTTGAGTGAGTATAGTCTTCCTGTTCTTCTTAATCGAATCCGTTCCCTGGCATCTTGTCTCCAAGGCATCCCATATCTCCTTTGAAGTCTTGCAGTTAATTACCCTGTTTGACATTACATTATCAATGGCACTATGCAGCAAGTGTCATACCTTAGCATCCTTAGCAATTGATGCGATATCTTTAGCAGTGTAATCACTCTTCTCCTTTGGTACAGACTTTGCTGCTTCACCTGCAACTACAACAGCGAGTTTGGTTGGCTTGTGAGGTCCTTCATTGATTCTGTCAAGATATTCTGGATCTGTAGCTTCCAGAAACATAGTCATCCTCACCTTCCATATGGGGTATTCAGATGGTTTCAGTATGGGAACTCTGATAACCTTATATCGACTATGGATTTGAGTCTTTGGAGGTTCTTCAGTTTTGGTAGGCTTGGTTGGAGTTTCTGCTTCAGACATGATTGTTTTCGGATCTTAAACTGTTTGTGTGTTAACAGATAGGCTCTGATACAACTTGTTAGGTCACACACACTGTAGAAGGGGGTTGAATACAGTGTATAGCACAATCAAATCGAATTCAAAGAACACAAGTAACAGAAAACAAACTTTATTAAACTCTGTTACAATGTGGAACTGTTCTCTCTCAGTGATGAACAAATATCACGAGAGCTGCTAGGATTACAATGAATATTATTCTCGATAATTATAACACTTTTAGTGTAAACCCTATGTCTGTGTTTATATACTACACAGTTACAAGATAATCACTAATTGATATGGAATATAATTCTGCTTCCTAAAATATATCAATCAGATATCTTTTCTTCCAAGTATTCTATTCTTCATAGAATTCTTTCTTCATGCATATCTCTTCTTGCGTTTGTCTTGATCTTCTTTTCTTTCAATCAGCTGCCTTCCTTATCTGAAAGTCTCCTTAAGTCCTGATATTATCTCCTGATAAATATCTGCTGATAACTTAAGTTCTGACAACTTAAGTTCTGACTTCAATATAAGTGCTGATATCCAGTTAAGTACTGATTTGTCCTGTTTAAGTAAGATCTGAAAAATAAACACAAATCATATTAGACATGACATTATCAAATATATCTAACAATCTCCCCCAACTTGTAAATTAGCATAATATACAAGTTTAATAGATATTTGATGATGTCAAAAATATTAAGTACAAATGCATGAGAATTTGACTAGATAACTATAACTTACCGTCTTTAAAGCTTTACCAACTTTATCTTCTGATAACAACTTCAGTCTGTACACATCAGAATTTGAGCAGTTGTAGATCTTGACTTGGCTTCAATTACTGATCTCTACAATATTAGGAGTTTTTCTGAGATAGTTCTTTAACAAACATCTCTCAGCATATCTGAGTTCATCAATCATCCTACTTTTAGCATCTTTAAACTCTGCAGTATCTTCACCAGTTTGGAAGATAGCATATCTGAGATCATTAATTTTTGCTTTTCTCAACTCCTGATCTAGTCTGATGATATAGGCTTTGTCAGACTCTAAATTGAATTCAAGTCCCTTAATACCAAGATATGTACTGATCTTTGCATTATTAGGCTTCATATCAACAATATCACCCTTATGATCTCTGTACTTGGGACAGTATATGCTATCAGACTTCACAGAATAAAGCTTCTTCTGTCTCTGAATTTGAGTCTTCAAATAATTTGCAGCACTTTATGTTAATCTGTTATTCACTTGATGTAAGAATAAAACATGTTCTAGTTCCTCAAAATACTTCAGTGGTATAGCATTTTCCCTTATGTGGAAAATTCTTCCATCTGTCATGAAATATAACAAGATGTATTCTTTCAAGAAGGTATGATAAACCATTTATACAGATTCAAGTGGATTCAATCTTTCAGGAGTTGCTCCAACACCTGGTTCACTTAAGGAAGTTGGATCATTGGTTGTGTTTTGCACTCTTCTTTCATCAGCACTACCCAATCCAGATTTATCTCTTGCTTCCTTTCCTGTAACTACTCTTGCTTCGAAACCACTTGCTGCAGTCTTCAAAGGTTGAGTCTATTTGGCTTTAGTGAATCCTGGTAGGAGTAACTTTGAGGATTTAACATGAGCAATGTCAGAGGTTTCCTTTAACTTATCTTCTGATATCAAGCCAACTTGAGCTATGTCAGAGGTTGCTTGCTTCATAGTTATATCAGAACTTACTATATCTTGATTATGAACAACTTGAGCCATGTCAGAGGTTGTCTTAGAAATCTTCCTTGAAGTCAGAGTAAGATTAGCATCTTCATCAGATATTTCTTCATCCATAGGAGGCACATAAACCTTTACAGGTTCACCAACTTTTTTTTGCCCTTGGACCTTGGATCTATCTCCATTTGTGATTAGGCCTTGGTTGCCACATGATTTGTCCTTTCTTTTATCACAATGCCTTTAGCCGTAGAAAGTTTCTTTTCAACAACAGAAGCTTCAGATTTGAAGATGACTTTTTCTAACTTAAGTCTAGCTTCTTCTTCCTTTAGACTCTAAAAGTCCATTCCTGGATTTTCTTTCAGAAATAACTGTCTTGAAATTTCTTCATCAAGTTCCAAAAGTTCATCAGAACTTATCCTTTTACCGGTATCAGAAGTTATTCTTCTCCCAGTATCAGAACTTGTTCTATGACTTGTAGTTCCAGCTTTACTTGATGAATGATCTTTACCTTGACCATGACCTCCACCCATTCAAGAGTTTCTCGGGTCATTACCATCCTTTCCCAGTATCAGAAGTTATTCTTCTCCCAGTATCAGAACTTGTTCTATGACTTGTAGTTCCAACTTTACTTGATGAATGATCTTTACCTTGACCATGACCTCCACCCATTCCAGAGTTTCCCGGGTCATTACCATCCTTTCCCTTCAGTGTCTTATCAGGTTTACATTTGGACTTAATTAATTTCTCCCCCTTTTTTGGCATCAGCAGGTAAAAGAAGAGAGACAAGCAATTCCACTGAGGATTGGATCTCATTGAGTTGATTTTGCTGAGAAGCTTGATTTTTCAAAATTTCATCAATCTGAGACTGTTGCTTCTCTTGGGTTTTCTCAATGTTGGTAATTTTGTCAAAGGAAGGTTGGAAAAACCTTTTCTTGTCCAACTTGACAAATGTATCTTACTGATTTAAGGATTCTTGAATCTTGTCCTCCTTGGCCTGAGTTACAGATTGTTGACCTTGAAAGTGCCTTGTACTAAGTGCAGTAACTCTTAGCTGTGTCTTGAAATCATCATTGACTAGCATCTCATCAGCTTTTGCCAAGTGATCAGCAAGAATCTTTTCAGTAGGAACAAAGGTAACTGTGTTCCACTCCTTAGTCCACTCTTGTCCTCTAGGAGTTTCACTCCAAGGTACTGGTGCTTCCCCTGTAACAAACTTTTTGACTATCTTAGCTTTTGAAGGAGCTTGTACGGGTGCATGTCCAGAAGGACCAGCTGCATCAACATCTATATTTATAGCAGCATCACCAGTATCATCAACATTTGCAGCATCAGAACTTACAGAATCAACATCTTCAGCATCCTCTGATAAAAGAACAGTATGAGAGGATATGGAGGCTTCAACATCATCCTCCAAGTGCTGATCTCCAACTATGTTCTGATCAACAGCCATATTCTGATGCTCACCTAAAATCTGATCTTCAGTATCTAGATGCAGAGAAGGTGTTGTAGGCAATTCTGGATTAAAATCAGCATCAGGAATTGGTGTTGTTGGTGGAGTGATTTGAGTTGGTGGAGCTTCTAGATACAAAACCTGAGGCACTTCCAAGTTATGGATGTCAATTTCATCACGTGGCCCCTGGTTATCAGCATGTACTGGAGATACTGGAGGTGTGGGAATGTGAGTAGTTTCTGGCTCATGTAGTGGAGAGTGATGAGTTGCATGAAGGTCTGGATCAGCACTAGGAGAATTGTGAGTTTCAACAGGGTCTTGTGAGATCAGAGATTCCTGACCCTCTTCCTTACCTGCTGCTTCCATTCCTTTACCAGAATCTTCAAGCCTTTTTGCCAATGATTTGAATCTTTTAGCTTTTGAGGATGCTGTAGGAGCTGTATCATCAGAATGATGCTTTCTAAGCCTTTTTAGGGGCCTAGAACTCCCAACATCAATATCCTTCTTAGAAGAGACCTTCTCAGCTTCTCCAACAACAGGTTCTGATACAGGAACCTATTCCTCAGCATTTGATTCATCTCACAGAATGAATCTCCTTCTCTTTTGTTGTGTTTGAGGTACTTTCTTAGCCCTCTTAGGTTTGGAAGATGAAGGCTGCACTGTAGGATCTGAAGGTTAAGGTTGAGAAGTTTGAGGTAGTTGAGTAGAAGTGTTGGTTTATATAACCAATAGAATACTAAAAGGCTCAAGGAAAATTGAATGATTATAGGTAAAAGTAATTATACCTCGTCTCCCTAGACTAATGAGAATAATAATAGCCATTGGAAGCTTAAAACAGGATTTAATGCGCACACGAAACAAGTAAAAATTAGTGTGCATAGACGAGTACCACTAACCCAAATTATGTTGACTGTTAATATCTCACCCAAACATATTCTGATTTTAAATAAGACTGTTTCATGCACCACTATCCCTATCACAGCCGTGTTCCATAAATCCCTAAGAACATCCAAGTACAGTACTGGATTTGCTGTTAGAGCACTTGCAAAGTCAGTTCAGAAAGAAACTTCACAAAGCTCTTGAAGCTATCAGGATCTTGATTTGCATATGTAAAAGCAAGATAATTGGTGCCGTCCTTTGAGATGAAAGGTGTAATTGTGTTTGATGCCATTGTAAGTGTTTGAATTTGAGTGGATAAGAAAAATGAGAGAGAAAGAGCTTGAAATGAGAGAAAACGGTTTGAATTTGGAAAAATTAGGTCACTTAGAGATCTCGAAGGCGTAAGGAGTGTATTTCGGGATGTCTGGGTATTTATAGTAAAAGGTAAGTGACTTATTAAGAACTCAAAATAAACGTTTGGGATTTGTTTATCGAGAAGTCATATTGAGAGAACAAATACATATCGATATATCATTTTCCTTACTCTTATCGAGAACTAGAAAATGACTTATCGAGATGTCTAATAAATACCCAGTTTGTCCTGAATGGACTGAATTGTTTCCAATTTATTTGAATAAATCAAAATAAAATTAGAAGGATTTTAAAGTATTTTACCAAAATAATTTATTAAATTAAATTTTTTCAGTTCCAAGTTGTTGATAAGTCTAAAATTTATTCTTGTAGAGAACTCTGTGAGTTAACACTAATAGAGATCTCTACAATGACTTATCGATAAGTCATAATAAGCTTATCGAGAAGTCCTTCGAGAAGTCAGAAAAATGACTTATTGAGAACTCACTCGAGAAGTCTCAAAATGGCTTATCGAGAAGTCAATTAGACTTATCGAGAACTCAGTTCTCTATACTTTTTTTCTTTTTGATTCTGTCTTATGCTAATTTCACATATTAAAAATATAAATTAACATTTAGACAGTTTTCTTAGAATTAAAAAATTCCAAGCTAAATTTTGAATTTTGAAAAATAAATATACAGAGATTTCTGAAATATTTATAACTCATATTCCAGTTAAATCAAATTAATTTTGATTTATTAGAATCAATCTGCTGCAAAACATTAGCTGAGTTCTTGCCTTTATGATGAAGAATTTAGCATACATATTTCACCTATAAGTCTAGTGAAAGTTGCTTCATCCAAAGGTTTAGTAAAAATGTCAATTAACTGTTTTTCTGTTGGAACTAAAATGAGCTCAATGGTGCCATTTGCAGCATGTTCTCTAATAAAATGGTACCTTATATCAATATGTTTTGTTCAAGAATGATTAAATGGATTAGCCACAATAGATATAGCACTAGTATTGTCACACATAATTGGAATTATGTGTAACACTAGGCCATAATCCATCAGCTGATTTCTAATCCAAAGAACTTGAGCACAGCAACTTCCAGCAGCTATATATTCAGCCTCAACTATGGAAGTTGACACAAATTGTTGTTTCTTGCTATACCAGGATGCAAGTCTTTGTCCAAGAAATTGACAGCTTCCACTAGTATTTTTTCTGTCAACCCTGCATCTAACAAAATCTGCAACTGTGTGTCCAACAGCTTCAAAACCTGTTCCCTTAGGATACCATAATCCCAAGTTTGGAGTTCCCTTTAAGTATCTGAAATGTTAGGCCCTTAATCAACTGTAGAGGGGGGTGCATACAGTTAATACAATCAATTCGACAAAGCTTCAACAGAATCAACAGTTTTTATATTAATAGATAAAAACATATTACAAACGTACTCTGTCAAAAGGATGAACAAATATTCTTGAGAGCTGCTAGGTTATGCGAAAGATATAACAATGTCGCAATGCTTATAGCATGAACCTAATATGTGCTTTATATAGAGAACATCTACATAATATATAAGGAATCATATTCTATTAACAACAAGGAAACCTATACAATGCTTCTGAGGTAAAGTCTTTCACCGCCTTGAGTTCCTGTTTCCTTTTCCTTATCGAAGATCAACTGATGTGACCAACAGTGATTACATCATCCATTGACATCATCATCCGTCGATATCATTATATGTCGATATCATCATCCGTTGATGTCATCATCATCCGTTGATATAAGTTCTGATGTGAACTTCTGATAGTTTCTGCTTGATATCATCAATTGCTTCTAACAATCTCCCCCCACTTTTTCATTATGGAAATATGGACAAGTTCCAATTGATGATATCAAAACTATCTAAATGAAGGAATCAAGTATGCATATTCAATCTTGCTTCAGTGAATATCAGACTTTACTCTTCCTTCTAAACCGCTTCTTTAACTTGAGCAATGTCAGCGGTTAACTTCAGTTCATCAGCCCATTCAGCTCCATAAATCTTCCTTCTTTGGTGAGCTAGGCTGATTTCTTCTTCTTCACATTTTTCTTTAGTATCATAAGCTTGAACTACTCTATAGATTGAATCTATCAGCATTTAAGATTTAGCTTCTTTAGATATGATTTTCTTCTTTTTCTTCTTTGCAACAGCTTTAACTTTAGATTTTAAAATCTTTGACTTCTCTCATATCATCTCTTTTCCTTTAAGCTTCTTGTTAGCAGTTACATTAACTTATGATCATGAGATCATCTGCCTGACTGATTTCCCTTATAACTATACCTCTGGTTGATCTGTTCAAAGGATCATTTTCATGTAGTACTTGAAAAATAACAGCAATATCAGCATTTGTTGTCTTCATGGAATTCTTGAAATCTTCCTCCATTTGCCTTAGCTGTTCAAGATCAACTCCAAGATTTTCTCTTGCAAATATTCTTCTACTCACCTCAGAGTCAAAGAATTGAATCTTTGGATCCTTGTAGAATAGAGTTATCTTTCTTCCTTTATATTTCAGAGTTTGAAGATATTGACTTGCTTCAACACCAGTTCTATCTTCAGAATACCTTGGTCTTCATTAGCAGCAGTTGTGACTGGTGAAGATTTTTGCATTTTTGTAGTCACAGTCAAATCTGCTACTCTTCTTTTATTCCTCTTACTTTCTCCACCTTGTCTAGATTGAAATCTAGTTATTACTTTTGATGAACCACTAACTCCAACTAGCTCTTCACCTCTTCTCCTTTCACTTTCTATATGTCCCCCCTTATTACCTCCATCAGGATTTTCATTATCAGTATTTATCAATGTCAGCTACTTGCATTTAGATTTAACAATTTTCTCCCCTTTTTAGCATCATGGCCAAGCAGTAGAGAAAGAATCAGCTCCATTGAATTCTTTACTTCTGTAAGTTGATCATATATTTGAACTTGATTAGCTTCCAATCTAGCTTGACTGGCTTCAATTGTAGTTTGTCTGGAAACTATTGGTACAATTTGTTTCTGAATTTCCTGATGAGTAGTCAGCTTTGAAGCAATCAATAATTCTTTGATCTGATTGATTTGAGTAATAATTGCTTCTTGAGCTGTGTGTAAGGATCTGACAACTAAAGTTGATGCTTTCAGATGATTGAGCATATCAGGATTTGTAATCTTCCGTTCTGCTATTTCCAGATGTGCAACAGCTTGTGTTCTGGAAATAGGATATGTATCATCTTTCCAATGAGCATTCCAGAGATTATCAAAATAATCCTGCTTCTTTTTAGCATCTAACTCTTTTATTTTCTATTGTCTCACATGCATAGGCATATCTTCAGGGAAGAAAAAATCATCCCCAGGATCTATAATAGCATTAGAAACATTAGCTTCTTCACCATCACTAGATTCTTCAATAGCAACCAGATTTTGCAATAATTGCTGAACTTCATCACCAACTTCAGAATGTAGAATATAATTAGAATTGGTGCAGTATGTGATTCACTAGCTTCAGAAGCTTCCACACCTTCAACAGTTAACTCCACATCTTCAAGTATTGTAGATAAATGAATTGGAGCTTCGAGATCAACTTCCAGAACCTCAGTTCCTGTAACATGTTGTGGTGATTCTGAAATGAATGAAAGTTTATGAATGGACTGTTGTGCTACTACATCTTCAGCAACAACAGGGATTTTCTCAGGTGACGGTAAAGTAGAGTAAATGTAATGTTTTTCAACAAAAATATGGATTGTCTCATGTGGTGAAATAGTAGAATGTATGGACTACAAGAAAGTATCAGTAGTTAGAATTGCAGGGAGATTAATAGCCCTTGGTACATCAGAGTTTTCTTAAGATTCAACAGATTGTTGTTCAGCATCTGTTTCTTTAGTATTCTGAGCACCTGCAAACATATAACATTTAAAACTTAATCTCTCTATTCTTTTAAATTAGTCTCACTACTCCTCACTCCACACATCTCATGACTTTTAATAGTCAGAGCTTCCTCACAAGGATTATTAAATCCTATCTCCCATCTACCTCTCCTTTTTCCAGAAAGGATCCTGCCTCTCTTAAATTCTGTTTTTCTCTCAATCTTTTCACACATCTCACAAAAAAAGGCTCAGAAAGATTATCCTACAGAAATAAGAGGTGGCTAAAAAAGGGTGATATGTGGTTATACAACTAGAGGTAGTCCTTAAATAAGGTCTAGAAGTAATCATACCAACAACATTTATATCATAAAAAATAAATGCTGAAAAGACTGAATCAATATTTAGAATAAATGATGATAAAGTAATAACAATATTTATACCTTGTGAATCTGAAGATGCAGATTCCGTGCGAATATTAAGTTATGGTACTGATAAAATATCAGTAGATAGTTGAGACGGATGAATTTTGCCTTCAGCATTGTTAGGAATGTATGTGCATTAGTTTGATGATATGTTTAACAAAATACTTAAGTAGAAATTTAGTGTCTGTAGCCTCAACGGATAAGACCACTTTGGCTATCCGTTGATGGTGTAGCTTTACTTAGAAATAAGTCTAGTGTTGTAGCATATTTCAGTCTCTGTATTTAAAATGTAATTCTTGGAAGTTGAGAGAAACTATGAGTCATGTTGACTACTAGATGATATGCAGATAGGAAGGCCAATTGTAAATACTTCATGCCTTGTAATTTTGTATAAGTGAAGTGGTATCAACGGATGACTTAAAGACCTTCAACGGATGAGAAGCTAAGCTTCAACGGATGTCTCTAAAGTTTCAACGGATAAAGTCATCAACGGATAACATCCTTCAACGGATGAGTGCATCAACGGATGAAAGCTTCAACGGATAACATCCTTCAATGGATGAGTGCATCAACGGATGAAAGCTTCAACGGATGTTCGGATGATTAGCCGTTGATAAGGGGTTGTTGTACCTACAAACAGAGGCACATGGGTTGATAGAGACAACTGAGATGTGGTAGCCGAATTTCAGGAACAACAGAAAAAGCAGCCGTTCTTCTTTAGTACAAAGATGCAATAGTCAACAAAGTACTGGAGTGAACAGGAAAAGAAGCAAGTGAAGATCTTATTATATTACTGTATTTTATATTGTTCTTCACTTGTACACTTGGTAATATATAAACCAAGTAGAAGCTAATAATTAGAAGAGAGATTTTCCAGAGCTGTTTAGAAAAATATTGAGAGAAAATTCATCTAGTTTGTACTAGGATGCAGCTGTGATCAACATTGTTTAATCACAGATTTTCTAAAATACCATCTCTGGTGGAACAACAAATCCACCAGAAAAGTTTTTAAGGTCTGTTGTGTTCTTTACATTTGTGCTTGAATATATATCTGTCTGTATTAGCTTAAAGCAATTCACACACTTGTTCTTCTTGAACACACAACTTTCATAAACTGCTCAAAACTTGAAAAAGTTTTGAGATTTACATTCAACCCCCCTTCTGTAAATCTCATTGTTAGTCCACTAGGAATAACAATTGGTATCAGAGCAGGCTCTTGACATACAAAGAGTTTAAAGATCTTGGAATCTAACAAAGATGAGTAAGAAGGATATTGGAGTAAAAATCCCAGTTCTTGACAAAGACAGTTATCACCATTGGAAGGTGAAAATGCACCTTCATCTACTCTCCCAAGATGAAGGTTATGTAAACTGCATTGAGAATGGTCCTCACATTCCCCACAAAGTAGCAACAGTTGCTACAGCCACAGTTGCTGTTGGTCAATCCATTCCAAAACCTAGAGCAGAATGGACAATGGAAGACACAGAAGAAGTCCACAAGGATAAAAAGGCTATGAACATTTTGTTTAATGGTCTTAACATGGATATGTTTGATAATGTGATAAATTGCACAACTGCCAAAGAGGTTTGGGACACAGTTCAACTACTGTGTGAAGGTACAGAACAAGTGAAAGAAAACAAAATGCAGCTTCTCATTCAACAGTATGAATACTTTCATTTTGAAGAAAATGAATCTTTAAATGAAACATTCAATAGGTTCCAAAAGCTGTTGAATGGACTGAAGCTGTATGGAAGAGTGTACCAGGTGAAGGATTCAAATCTTAAATTTTTAAGATCCTTGCCAAAGGAATGGAAACCCATGACTGTCTCCTTAAGAAACTCTCAAGATTATAAGGACTTCACTCTTGAAAGATTGTATGGAATCTTGAAGACTTATGAACTAGAGCTGGAACAGGATGAGATATTGGAGAAGGGGAGAAAGAAAGGAAATTCAGTTGCATTGGTAGCTGAAGATGAGAGGAAATGCAGAAAAGAAACTACAAGATCTACATCAAACTCCAAAGATGGTATAAGAAATCAGGAATCAAGCAAGGGGAAAGAGCAAGTTGCTGAAAATGAAGACAACTCCAGCCAAGATGACTCAGATGGTATTGATGAGCATCTTGCATTTCTGTCCAGAAGATTTGCAAAGATGAAATTCAAGAAAAACACTAGAGCCACTAAACCTCACAAAAACACTGTGGACAAATCCAAGTTCAAGTGTTTCAATTGTGGTATAAGTGGACACTTTGCAAGTGAGTGCAGAAAGCCAACTTCTGAAAAGAAGAAATTTGAACAAGTAGATTACAAAAAGAAATATTTTGATCTACTCAAGCAAAAGGAGAGGGCTTTCATTACTCAAGAAAGGGACTGGGCAGCTAATGGAGATGAAGAGGATGAAGATGTGGAGTATGTCAACCTTGCTCTCATGGCTGATTCTGAAGAAAATGAAGTTAGTTCATCAAGCAATCAGGTAATCACTACTGACTTAACACAGCTTACTAAAGAAGAGTGCAATGATGCTTTTAATGACATGTCTACTGAATTGTATCATTTGCGTGTGTCTCTTAAATCTCTTGCTAAAGAAAATAGTAGGATTAGAGAGAACAATCTGTTTTTAAGTAATAGAAATGCTTTGTTAGAAGATAAGATGATTGACCTAGAGAAAACAAAGTTGCATTGTATATCTGTTGAAAATGAACTAGCTGAATCTGTTAAGAAAGTAGAAATACTTTCTGTAATAACCCCAATTTTTGGAAATTTTTGAAACCCTTATGAATAGTGTTTTTGCTGAATGAGAAAACTTTTCATGCCACGCTATGTAGGGGTTCTGTTATTGATCTTATGGGATATTATTAGTACTCTATGTGGTATATAAGTGTATGTAAAGATCGTCAGAATCCAATTCCGAACACTTTGATTTTTCCCGGAAATCCACAATATACGGAGAGAATTGAGTATAAGGTAACAGGATAAAAAGGATTTAAATTAAAGGATTATAAGAGAGGATCATAAAAGGAATACAATGTATTGAGAAAGGTTAAGGGAACCTAAGTAATAAGATCCCGGGTATGATCCTTCAAACGATAAATGAAAGCGAAAGTTAAGCGAACCGTATAACAGATCAGCGGTCATTAGGCAACGATTAGGAAGTTAATCAAAGGGATTAATGGGAATGATGTCATCCAACCAATAGAAAGAAGACAAGGAAGGAAGGATGACATCATGAGGATGAGGTAAGCATGACATGGGAAGGAAGGAGGTGTGGTTGAATAAAAACCACACAAATTCAAGGGCAAGGTAGTAATTTGCTAAATCAAATACAAATCAAGTCAACCAAGCCAAGTAAAAATCATTTCCATCAAAAAATCAAAACAACCAAGGCATGAGTTCATCTTGCTCACGGCTTTTTAGCATTTTCAAGGCATAGATTTTTCAAAATCAAAGATCAAAGCTTCCTAAATTGGTAAGAAAATTCCCTAATCATCTTCATGCTTAGTTATGGCTATATCATGAGTTTAATCCATTAATTCTTTCTCTAACTTCTTCATTTAATCAATGAAGAAGACAATGAATAGTGTTTTCAAGATTTTTAACTTGAAGTTTGTCTTGTTTTCTTGAAGATCCAAGCTTTCTTAAAACTTCTCCAAGCTTCTTAAGGCTTCCTAGCTCCACCCACCACTTCAAGGAAGGTATACCATTTCCAAACCCTAGGTTCATATATATTATAAGGTGATTTTGATGAGTAGGATGTTATTGTAGCTTGTTGTTATGATTTAGAGTTTGAGATTTGGTATGGTAGTGAAATGGAATGGTAATTGTTGTGGTTTTGATTTAAAAGAACTTAAGCATGATTAAAGTTAAGTTTAAGCATAAGTATAAATGATTAAATTGGATTGGTTGGGGTTGTTATGATGTGATAAGGATGGATGTTGGTTGTATGTTGGATTTGAGGTTGATTTGGGTTGATTGTGGATGGTTTAAAAATTGGAAATCGCGTAAACATAGCCGTCGTAACGTCCGATTTTCTTTGGACTGTTTTTATGCATAGCATCAGAACCCTTGAACTCACTGCTAGGTTTTGACCATTGCCATGATTAGATAGTTCATGTTACGAGCTTCGTTTTGATATGTAGTTCGTTCGATTCCGATGCACGGTTTAGGAGAAACGACCGTTTCAAGTAACGGCGTTTCGCGAACGAAACTTTTTCCCTCGCCTTACTTCGAAACATAGGTTAAAGACCGAAAAGGGTTAATTAATGCATGAAACATTTATGGTAAGTGTTTTAGGCAGTTGGTAAGTCACTCGCGAAGGAATCGCTTTAAAACTCGTAAAGGTTAAATTATTAAAAATGGTGGAGCCGAGGGTACCCGAGTGACTTAAGCGAATCAGTGAGCGCAAAACAAGCGTTAGAGTCTAAGTTAGTTAAAGTATAGATTTACAAGTGACTTTGGTTTAATTCCAACTTACTTGTTGCTTATAGGTTACCAGACTCGTCCCGAGCCATTCGTAACCCCCAGTCGCTCAGGCAAGTATTCTATCCGTTATACTGTTGTTGTGATGAATACACTTGTATATGCATTATCTTGCGATAGATGCATGTTGGTTATTTAGCAAATTCTTGCGATATATTGTAGCATGTGATATGGTATATATGCATGCCTGTTTCATATTCTTGAAATATATATCTGTTGGTTCAGTTGATAATACCTATGCTAGAGGATAGCGGTAACTTGCATATACCCTTAGTATAGGGACCCAAAAGGTGAAAATATTTTCTAAAACCGGGAGTCGAGGATCCCGAGTAATCTTATATATATGGATAAGGATATATATATATATATATTTATATATATATATATATGGTTATAGTTTTCCAAACTATAAATCGAATAAGGTTTATTCGATAACTTTAACTTTATTTTATTATTGAATATTATTTCGAATATTATTCGAAGGCGTATGACTTTTTATTTTATTTATTGAATATTATTTGAATATTCATTTGAGGATGTATGACTCCTTTATTTTATTTAATGAATATTATTTATAATATTCATTCGAGGTATTATGACTCAGCTTATTTTATTTATTGAATATTATTTGAATATTCATTTGAGGATCTATGACTCCGATTATTTGCTGAGATATATTCTTTATTTTATTAAAGAATAAGGTGTAAATAATCAAACTTATTTTCGATTATTCAAATAAAGATAATACTTTCATATAAGTATATCTTTGGTTATTTAATACTCGTTTCAAGTATAAATTTTAATACTTCTACTTCAATTATTTTTTTTATAAAGATTATTCTTTATGGGAATATTATTTAATTAATAATATTCAGATATTTTCTAATATTCTGGGGACTGATTTACTTCATTAAATCAGCTTTACTCCAAACACTCTTTAAAGTGTTTTCGAGTCTTCAAAACGATTTTTAAAAGTCAGAGCGGATCCCAAAACTCATTTTTATATTTAAGATCTTCCTTTTTTTAAGGGGATTTAAATACTCGCTCAAAACCTGGGGAATCCGGCTCTGTGGTGTATTTTATATTCGCAACGAGGTTGCTGTTTTGAGAAAACAATTTGATTACTTGCCCAATGTTCGGGAAGTAAGTCCATTTGATTGAGTCGGCATAAGCGACAGGCCGGGGTACGGTCTATTATTGTGTAAGTGGCTGGGTGGCAGTCCATCAACGCGTGAGGGGCCGGGGTACGGTCGAGCGCGAGGTCCTAATGCGGCCAGGGTGATGACCGGTGAGGAATTCATCCATCTACAGTAGAAAAGGTTACTTATTGGTATCTTTGCCTGATCAGCGAGATATCGGGTTTATGCCAAAATTCTTTTCCTTTCCAAAATTCATTGGATGTTTCAAACTCTGTTCATACTTTGCATAAAAGAGATTCCAGGAAATGTTTAAAGGGATATATATATGTGGATATATATATATCGGGACTAAATAAAGTATCTCATAACTTTTTCATTCAATAATATTTCAAAGATTGAATCTATTCAAGTCTTATCTTGTGGTCTCATCAGTGGGATGAACTTTTGAAACTGATTATAACTTGAATGGTGGTAGTTCAAGTAGTATTGGGAAAGATATAAGTATATTAGGGTATTTGGTAACCTCATCTTTTAAACTTATATCTAATTAATAATTGTCTTATGAATGACAAAGATTTTCAGAAAAACGTTGAGACAAGGTTAGATATATGAGATCACCTTGCAACGATATTTTTATACAGTTATACACTGGGATTTTGTGTATATTATGCATGGAAGAGGACTTCCAATATTTTGAAAAGTATATATGTATATATACTGAATATTTTGCGACTTCATCGCATTAAGATATCAAACTTGGTTCATTTCTTTTGACCAAGATTTTCATGAGTATTATGAGTAGACTCATATACTATTAATCATTATACATATTATTTTGGTGGGCTTGCTGCTCACCCTTGCTTTCTTCTTTCATCACACAACAACAGATAGAAAAGATGAACAGAACCAAGCTCCCGATTCGCAAGCGATTAGGAGACGTTCCGCAGTTTTCTAGAAGCATTGATGCCGCCGTAGCTGAGGTAGGAACTACCAATAGGCTAGGCTTTCAACTTTTGATGGACCAGATTTATTTATATTTATGAATTGTAATAATGGCAAAGAAATGTAAATTTATTCAGAAAACCTTTTAAGGTGTATTGGCAGATAATTATGGAATAAAATGACTTGTGGTTATTTTTGGATGTTCATCTCTGAGACTATAACGTGTGGTGTGTGTGTTTATTGTGGGGTCACAGTACAGAGTAGTTGAGTAATTATTAAGATTGGGTGTTATTAAGGGAAATGGAACTCGTGACGACCCGGATCCCCGACCCCGGATCTGGGGGTGTTACACTTTCCAATCAATTAGAGAAAGAGCAAGAGGTGATTAAAGCCTGGAAGACATCTAGGGATGTAAGTGCTCAAATTGCTAAGGTCCAAGGAATTGAATCATTCTGTGAAACTGCCTGGGATAAAAATAAAAAGAAACTGGAATTAATTGATGGGCTGTCAACGGATGTGGAATCAACGGATGATGAAAGTTATCCGTTGAAGGAAGAAAAGGAGCATCCGTTGAAGGTTCCTCAATCAAAACAGGCAGATGTTTCTAAAAGAGAGAATCTAAAGAAACTCAACAAAAAGTTTGGTTCAACTTCAAAGAACTTTGTCAAAGAAGAAGCAAGCACATCCAAAGATGTCAGTAAGGTGAATGTAGGGCACATGACCTTAGAACAGTTAAATAATAGGCTCAAGATGGTTGAGGATAAAAAGGAATCTAAAAGAAAATCCAACAGAAATGGGAAGGTAGGAGTTAATAAACACAACAATTACACACCTGATAGGTATGCTCCTAGAAAAAGCTGTGTGCATTGTAGTAGTGTTAATCATCTATCTGTTAATTGTAAATCCATTAAGAAGACTCCTATAACTGTACCCTCTTCTATGCCTAATATGTCTGCATCACCTCTGCATGCTATGCCTGTTATGTCTCAACAAAATCCTTATGCACATTTTGTAAACATGCCATATTTTAACAATCCTTATCTTGCTGCATTTAGTATGCCTCAAATGCCATACAATATGCCCATGTGGAATGACATGTTTGCACAATCAATGCCTAATAATTTTACAAATGTGATAAATGATTCTGTGACTAACCCTACACCTCAACCAACTACATCTAAGACCAAGGTTGACTCAAACTTACCTAAGTCTAAAGATGCAGGAGGAATGAAGTCTAGGAGAAAGGCTAACAAGAATGGACCCAAGGAAACTTGGGTACCAAAATCAAATTGATTGATTTTATGGTGTGCAGGGAAATGGAAGAAATCTATGGTACTTGGACAGTGGTTGTTCAAGACACATGACAGGAGATTTCTCCCTGCTCACAGAGTTCAAGGAGAGAGCTGGCCCTAGCATAACCTTTGGAGATGACAGCAAAGGGTTTACTATGGGATATGGCTTGATTTCAACAAGGAATGTCATCATTAATGAAGTTGCATTAGTTGATGGTCTCAAGCACAATTTACTGAGCATCAGTCAACTATGTGATAGAGGGAATACAGTTTCCTTCAATTCTGAAGCCTGTGTTGTCACTAGTAAGAAAGACAACAAAGTGGTTCTAACTGGAGTTAGAAAAGGAAATGTGTACATAGCTGACTTCAACTCTACAGATGCAGAATCCATTACTTGTCTCTTCAGCAAAGCAAGCACAGTTGAAAGTTGGCTATGGCACAAGAAGCTATCTCACTTGAATTTCAAGACAATGAATGATCTAGTCAAAAAGGACTTAGTTAGAGGAATCCCTCTAGTTGAATTCTCAAGGGATGGTTTGTGTGATGCTTGTCAGAAAGGCAAACAAAGGAAAGCATCATTCAAAAAGAAGCTTGAAACAACAATTGATGAACCATTACAGCTGCTACATATGGACTTGTTTGGACCAGTCAATGTATTGTCTATTGCAAGAAAAAGATATTGCTTAGTGATTGTAGATGATTTCTCAAAGTTCTCATGGGTCTATTTTCTTGGATCAAAGGATGAAGCAAGTGAAATCATTATCAATCACATCAGGCAAGTCAACAATCATCCTGACTTGAAGGTTAGAAATATCAGGAGTGACAATGGAACTGAGTTCAAGAATTCGACATTAAGGCTGTTCTGTGAAGAAAATGGAATCATGCATGAGTTCTCAGCTCCAAGAACACCTCAGCAAAATGGGGTTGTTGAAAGAAAGAACAGATCTTTAATTGAAGCTGCCAGAACAATGCTTGAAGAATCAAAGTTACCAACATATTTCTGGGCTGAAGCTGTTAATTGTGCCTGCTTCACTCAGAATATTTCTTTGATCAATCAAGCTAAAGGCATGACTCCTTATCAGTTGTTCAAGAGAAGAAAACCAACTCTAAACTTTCTTCATGTCTTTGGATGTAAATGCTTTATACTGAGGAATCAATCTGACCATAAAGGGAAGTTTGATGCAAAGGCTGATGAAGGGATATTTGTTGGTTACTCAGCTGGAAAATCTTATAGGGTCTACAATCTAAGAACCAACATTGTTATGGAATCTGTGCATGTTGTGTTTGATGATAAAAAGATTGATGGACTAACAGATGAGGGACATAATGAGAAACTCAAATTTGATAACATTGAGATATATTGTGATGATAGTGAAGAGGAGACTGATGGAGATGACACTTCAAAAGGGATTCAAAACATGCCCTTGGATAATGCACAAAATACTGCATCCGATGATAGAGGCAATGCAGTATCCGTTGACAGACATAGTGCATCATCCGTTGAAGTACAAAATGAAGCATCTGTTGATCATAGTTCATCAACGGATAATCGATTTACATCATCAGTTGATAGAACTCCAAGTTCCCTGCAAAGGACCAACAACTCAGGGGGAGTTTCAACCAGTCAACACTCTGTCTCACATCATGACAATACTGAGGCCACCTCATCTAGAGCACATCTTCCACCACAAAGGAAATGGACCAAGAATCATCCCTTTGAACTGATCATTGGTGATGCATCATCTAAAGTGCAAACAAGAAAAGCCACTCAAGATGAATGTCTGTATAGTAGTTTTCTGTCTCAGGAGGAACCTAAGAAAGTGGAAGAAGCTCTATTGGATCCAGATTGGATATTAGCTATGCAGGAAGAGCTGAACCAATTTGAGAGAAACCAAGTATGGAAGCTGGTACCCAAACCAAAGAACAAGAGTCCTATTGACACAAAGTGGGTATTCAGAAACAAGATGGATGAAAATGGCATTATCATAAGGAATAAAGCCAGACTGGTTGCTAAAGGCTATTCTCAGCAAGAGGGAATAGATTTTGATGAAACATATGCTCCTGTTGCAAGACTTGAAGCCATCAGAATATTTCTAGCCCATGCAGCCCATGCCAATTTCAAAGTCTATCAAATGGATGTCAAGAGTGCATTTCTAAATGGGAAATTAGAGGAAGAAGTATATGTAAGTCAACCTCCAGGATTTGAAGATCCAAATTTTCCAGACTATGTGTATTATCTGTTGAAAGCACTCTATGGACTGAAGCAAGCACCTAGAGCCTGGTATGAAACCTTATCAAAATTTCTTTTGGAGAATCACTTCACTAGAGGTACTGTTGATAAAACTCTCTTCTTTAGGGATGTTAATGGCTCTAGTATACTTGTTCAAATTTATGTAGATGACATAATATTTGGCTCTAAAGATGATAAACTTTGCAAAAAGTTTGCTAAGCTAATGCAAAGTAATTATGAAATCAGCCTAATGGGAGAACTAACCTATTTTCTTGGTTTACAAGTTAAACAAGTTAGTGATGGAATTTTCATTAGTCAAACTAAATATATTTATGATCTTTTAAAGAAGTTTGACTTAATGGAATGTTCATCTGCAAAAACTCCCATGGCCACTGCCACCAAACTTGAATTAAATAAGACTGAAAGGTCTGTGGATATTACAAGTTATAGAGGCATGGTTGGTTCACTTTTATATTTAACTGCTAGCAGACCAGATATAATGTTTGCTACATGTCTATGTGCTAGATTCCAAGCTGATCCTAGGGAGTCTCACTTAATTGCTATCAAAAGGATTTTCAGATATCTCAAGGGTACACCAAATTTAGGTATTTGGTATCCTAGAGAATCTGGCTTTGATCTAATTGGTTATTCAGATGCAGACTATGCAGGTTGCAAAATAGATAGGAAAAGTACAACAGGCTCCTGCCAATTCCTGGGAAACAAGCTTGTATCATGGTTTAGCAAAAAGCAAAATTCAGTCTCTACTTCTACAGCTGAGGCTGAATACATTGCTGCTGGAAGTTGCTGTTCTCAAGTGTTATGGATGAGGAACCAACTCCTTGACTATGGACTTCATGTTGATAGAATTCCTATCTTTTGTGACAACACAAGTGCCATAGCCATAACAGAGAATCATGTGCAGCACTCAAGGACCAAGCACATTGATATCAAGTACCACTTCATTAGGGAGCATGTCATGAATGGTACAGTGGAACTACATTTTGTTCCAAGTGAACAACAAATTGCTGACATATTTACCAAGCCACTTGATGAATCAACATTCACAAGATTGGTAAGTGAGCTAGGTATGCTTAATTACTCTTAAAATTCATGTCTTTATTGCAATTTGAATTGAAGCCTGAAATATATTAGTTGCCAAGAACAAATTTGACTTTTAACATAGTTTATTCCATCAACGGATGTTCCCTATCCGTTGAAAGTCAAAATTTCTCTATCAACGGATAGTCATTATCCGTTGAAAGACAAATACATTTCTGGAATTTTTATCCGTCAACGGATAAAACTGAAGTACCTTTCAACGGATGACAATTTGCCTTATCCGTTGAAATGTCACATCAATCGATTCAGGTGTTTAACAGCCGTTGATTCTATTCTCTTAACCGTTGATACTCATACATACATCTGTATGTATTGGTTTTAAAGGTAGTTTTTAGAATACTTACAGTTTATTCTTAAACGGCTGAAATTCACTAACGCATATTTATTGATAAATCTTTCTTTCATATTTTTGTTTATTAAATTGAGAAATCATATAAGTCCTTCTGATTGTTCATTTTTACTTTACGCTTTCTTGAAATTTCAAGCATTTACCATTTTCTCTCTGCAAAAACTTCAAGTTATTCTCTGCAATTTCTACTCACAAAAATGGCACCAGTCGTGAAGATTATGTCTCAATCTGGGTTCATCTATGAAAAGAACAATTTCATAGCTTTGGTAGAAAAGAATGAAGCCCACTCAGACTATCACAAAATGATGGACTTCATCAAAAACTGTAAACTTAGCTATGCAATGCTGGAAGCCCCAACAATTTTCTGTGAAGTAGTTGAGGAGATTTGGACAACTGCTGAGTTCAACTCCATGGATATGACTATCTCCTTCACTCTCAAAGGTAAAACTCACTGTATTAACTGTGATGATTTACAAGCATGTTTTAAATTGCCTGAGAACAATGCCATGACACCACACACTGATAGTGATGTATCCAGCATGTTAGATTCCATAGGTTATTCTCTTAACTCTGCTAATTTAGGGAGTATTAGAAGAAAAGGCCTTAGGAAAGAATGGAGTTTCCTTGGGGATGCCTTTATAAAGGTTTTCTCTGGGAAAATTAGTAATTTTGATGCCATAACTTCATCTCTGGTTAATATGCTCTATATGCTTGTTTCTGATAGGTATTTTAACTTTAGCAACTATGTGATGCTAGAATTAGGTACTAGATTGGGTAACAAAGCTAATAGACCTAATAACATCTATTATGCTAGATTCTTTATGTTATTGGCTAACCATGTTGCTGAAGGTTTAGTCATAATCAATGAGAATAATAAACTCAAGTGCTGGGCACAAGAGAAAAGAGTTCTTGCAGACTTGAAGAGAATGGATCTTAACAGCAGTGTGCCATTGGTATATTTACCAATCATGAATGCACCTCAGGTAGGTGAGGTAATTGCTTCTACAACTCCTACTTCTTCCAACCTCTCTATTTCTTTATCTTCAAGTGTGGCCATGAAATCTGTGATGCCCCAACAGATTTCTACCAAGGTCACCAAAACTAAACTTTCAAAATCCAAGACAAAGAAATCCACCTCTGTTGTTTCTCAAAAGACAACAGTTGTAACACCAACTATTAACCCTGAGGTGAGTGAACAGGGTGTGAGTGGTGAGGGGAGGGGTGAACATCAAAGAAACCCCCAGGATAAGGAAGGAGAGTTGAGTGCTTCCCAAGCTAGCCAAGCCACAGTTTCTCAAAAAGCTGTGGTGGTTGAAAAGGTATCTAGCACATCCCTAGTAGCATCCTCCCAAAAGGATGTTACTATTGAAAATAGTTCCAAACCAGGAACACAGAACAAAAGAGGGAGGGACACTAAAGCCAAACACTCACCAACAAAAGCCTTTATTAGAAGAAAGAAGGCCAGAACCCAATCTTCTACACAGGGTGCACACACTGCACAGATACATCCATCTGTATCTATGCCTTCTCAAACTCAGTTTGATGTGACTCCAATAAATGTGGAGTCACAGCCCCATTCTCTCACAATAATCACACATCAATCACCAAACACTTCATCACCATCTCTGGATGTGGATATGTTATTCCCATCAATTCCTGATTCTCCCTCTTTACAACTCAGGGAGAAGCCCCACTCAAATACAGGTGATCATCATCTCTTAGATGATTTGTTGGATCACCCGCAAATTCTTTCAGATATAATTGAAGGATCTGTGTCACCACATCTCAAATCAATCTACACAGATTCAACAGTTATATCACTTTCAATTTCAACTTCTTTTCCTTCTTCAACGGATATCACTCATTTGTTGACAAGTGGTTGTTCTTCAACGGATAAGCTTAACAGCAGTTATCCGTTGATAACATCAGTTTCACCTTTAACGGATATTCCACATCCGTTGACAGTCTCTACACAAATAACTGAATTAATCCCAAGTGTAGAAGACATGAATACTGTGCAATCACTCTTAGGATTGAGGGAAGGGAGTGACAATTTGAGTGAGAGGCTGGGTTGCTCCCAGGCAAAAGGAGAGATTGAGAGCTCAAAAATGCATGCTATTTCTTCCAGCATGGCAAAAGTAAGTGAGTGGAGTACCACCTTAGTAGGTGAAGGTGAGGGAGTGAGATGTGTGAGCCAGGGGGAGCCCCTGATGCAAGAACATAGAGAAAAAGAGAGAAAAGCAGGTACAGTAGATACAAGGGTGGAACCAGCCATTGCTAATGAGTCAATGATTGTGGATGATGCTGAAAAGGAAAGACAATTTCAGCAACATTACAAAGCTGTAATTGATAACATTTCCTTGGATGCTGACACTTTTACTCATCCTGTGACAGCCTATCAACTGGTGGCTGCTCAGGGCAATGAGGAGGCAGAAAGGTCACTACATCTAGTGCACACAACAGAATCTCTTCAAAGGGATAAAGCTGCCATTACCAAAATGCCTTCTACAGCTGGTGAGCCATCTGAGGAATTTGGAGCAAATTCTGATGATGATGACTCTATTTCTTTTGATGGAAGCATGGACTTAGGGGGAGATGAAGGCCCTAGTTCAATTCCAAATCTACCTGAATGGGCCTTGACTAAGGAGTATAGATCAGGGGAATTCAATGTCTCTTTAGTCAAACAAATCAACACTATTCAACAGGCCATTCAGAATACTTCACATGCAAGTATCAAGGCTATCCTTCAAGCTCACCTGGACTCACTGCATCTCATCAAGCTGCAGCAAGTGAAGCAGAATCTGAGTATGGATGATCTCAGGAAGGATATTGCTGACTTGAAAACCTATACTTCAGAAAAATTGGATTCAGTCATGCCCTATGGTACATTGCAGGACTTGGTTTTGAGATTGAAGAAAGAATCTGTTACTGAAAAACGGTTGGCCAAGTTAGAAGACAGAGTTCAAGTTATTGAAGATTCTGTGGCCACCATTCTTCACAATCAACAATCTCAAACCAGTCTCCTAATGCAGCTGGCAAAAGCACAAGGCTTGACCCCTCTCCTTGATGATAACAAAAAGGGGGAGAGTAAAAGGGAAGGGGAAGGAGAGCCATCTACAAAAGTCAATATATCTAAAGTGCTAGTTCTTGCCATCACTACTTCTCCAATCATTCAAATCAAGGGCAAGCCTGATGGAATTGATTTGATTCAGCTAGCAGCAGCTGAAATTCAAGTGAAAGAACAAAGGAGGAGAATTGATGAAAGGTTGCAACTGTTGTTTGGTTCTACACAAGACAAATCAACATCTGTGAAATACAGCACAAAAATTGAACCAATCAACATGGAGCTCATGCCAGTAGGGAGTCATAAGGATGGAGAAGCTTCTTCCAAAGAACTACAAGCTATAATTCTCAAGCCCAATGAAAGATCCAATAAGGACTCAACAAAGAATCCTTTAAAAGAAGTGGACTTTCCTCCTCCAAAAGCTGATGAGAACAAGATTTTAGGCAGGAGTATTGCTTATCTCAAAAAGACCATGGATGAGGCTGTAAGGAGAAATAGAGCTATTATCATTAGAGAGGGAAAGAGCATATGTGTGATGCAAGGACATCCCAAATTCTCAATAGCCAAGAAGGAAGAAGACAAGCAATTAAAGGCTGACAAAAGAGCACAAGCAAAGCTTGAACAACAGCTAAAGTCAAGTCTAGTTGAAAAAGAAAAAGGGATTGAAGTCAGGGGTGAAGACAAGACTACAAACCTAGATGAGGTTTTAGGGAGTATATTTGGTGAGAGTGTGGAAGAAAGAGAGGAATGGCAGAAGGGAAACAGAAGAAAGGCCAAGGCACATAGAAGGAGTGGAGATAACACTGAAGTAACCAAATCTATATCTAAACCACTACCTTCCATACCTGAACCCCTTGTTGCTGATCCCACAATAAACATCCATGGTGAACCAATCATTCCAAAAGAGGAACCTATTGATTGGGACACTATCAAATTGCCTACCTTTCTAACCACTCTTCCACTACCAAAGAAACAGAAAAGAAAACCAAAATCTACACCTCCCATAACCTCTAAGAAATTCACTCAAAAACAAAAACCTAAGCCTAAGTCACCCATTTCTAAAGATGATTATGTTCACATCTGTGACATAAAAGAAATTTCAGACATTGAACTCTATCTGGATGAGCTGGAGGATGTAAGGGGAATAGCTGCCTACAGACAGCTACCAGAGAGATTAGTGTTCAGATATAAAGGAGCTGGGGAAAGAACATGGCCTCTCCACAGGATTCTGGATGAAGGCTACTCTACCTTGATTAGAGTCTATTCAGCTATACAAAAGGATTCTGGCTTTACCAGAACTGCCAAGACTGAAATTCTCAACAAGATAGCCAATATAAGGAAAACTTGGAGGGAGCCCAATGCTTTACCAAGGACTTTACTCATTCAAGAAAGGGAAATGAAAATTCACAAATCACCTCATTGGTTGATGGAATTTAGAGATGATAAAGGAGTCAGAAGATTTTTCAGACTTGAAGACCAACTCAAGATTGCCAGCAATGAAACTCTCAAAGAAATGCAATCTAAGTTGGATGTCAGTATTGAAGATGAAGCTGAATTCTTCAGACAACTCCAACTCCAAATTGAGGAAAATGACAAAAGGCTAGGAAAGAAAACCAGGGAACAAAGAAGAAAAAGATGATTTGCTCAGACTAAAGGAGTGTCCTTGGAAACACTGTAAATCTTCAATTACCTCCTAGTACATACACTTTTGCAGCATTTTTAAAATTTCTACTTAGTTTCAATTCATATATCTGTTAAGTGTTTTGTTATCATCAAGTTAACCCTGAATTTATGCCTACAATTCTTATAGACATAAATAGGGGGAGATTGTTAGGAATGTATGTGCATTAGTTTGATGATATGTTTAACAAAATACTTAAGTAGAAATTTAGTGTCTGTAGCCTCAACGGATAAGAACACTTTGGCTATCCGTTGATGGTGTAGCTTTACTTAGAAATAAGTCTAGTGTTGTAGCATATTTCAGTCTCTGTATTTAAAATGTAATTCTTGGAAGTTGAGAGAAACTATGAGTCATGTTGACTACTAGATGATATGCAGATAGGAAGGCCAATTGTAAATACTTCATGCCTTGTAATTTTGTATAAGTGAAGTGGTATCAACGGATGACTTAAAGACCTTCAACGGATGAGAAGCTAAGCTTCAACGGATGTCTCTAAAGCTTCAACGGATAAAGTCATCAACGGATAACATCCTTCAACGGATGAGTGCATCAACGGATGAAAGCTTCAACGGATAACATCCTTCAACGGATGAGTGCATCAACGGATGAAAGCTTCAACGGATGTTCGGATGATTAGCCGTTGATAAGGGGTTGTTGTACCTACAAACAGAGGCACATGGGTTGATAGAGACAACTGAGATGTGGTAGCCGAATTTCAGGAACAACAGAAAAAGCAGCCGTTCTTCTTTAGTACAAAGATGCAATAGTCAACAAAGTACTGGAGTGAACAGGAAAAGAAGCAAGTGAAGATCTTATTATATTACTGTATTTTATATTGTTCTTCACTTGTACACTTGGTAATATATAAACCAAGTAGAAGCTAGTAATTAGAAGAGAGATTTTCCAGAGCTGTTTAGAAAAATATTGAGAGAAAATTCATCTAGTTTGTACTAGGATGCAGCTGTGATCAACATTGTTTAATCACAGATTTTCTAAAATACCATCTCTGGTGGAACAACAAATCCACCAGAAAAGTTTTTAAGGTCTGTTGTGTTCTTTACATTTGTGCTTGAATATATATCTGTCTGTATTAGCTTAAAGCAATTCACACACTTGTTCTTCTTGAACACACAACTTTCATAAACTGCTCAAAACTTGAAAAAGTTTTGAGATTTACATTCAACCCCCCTTCTGTAAATCTCATTGTTAGTCCACTAGGAATAACAAGCATCTATGATAAGAGTTACTATAGCAGGAGTAAGGCTTGCATTGCAACTTTGATGCAATGGTTCTTGTGGAGCTGGAGAATCAGGAGTTGCTAGATGACTTTGACAACTAGGTTCTTGTGTAATCTTCTCCATAATTGCAGTAATAGACTCTTGAGCAGTTTCATTCAGAGGCTCCTGTTCTTCAATATCTGCTGCACCACTTTGAGGTGCAGGTTCTTGTGGGATTGGATCAGGAGATGTAGTTGTTGAACCCCTTTGAGATACAGGTTCTTGTGTGTTTGATCCTTGAAAAAGTCCTTTCCCTTGCAGCCTCTTGACACTAGATTTTACTTGCTCATGAGAGACTTCCCTAGCTCTCTTATGATATTGCATGAACGGAGTTTCAGACAGTTCTACAAGCGCTTCAGCAGTAGACTGAATGTCAGAATTTGGATTTGATGCACTCTGTGTCTCCTCAACAATATCCTGTTTAATTTAGAGCAAGTTCTGATTTTAATAGGCTTTGACCAATCTTCTTTTCTTTGGTCTGGGATTTGCACCAGTATCTGCAGCTGTGTCTTTTGCAGTTGATGGAACAACTGGTCTTGGAGAAGAATCAGATGAAAGGTTTGTAAATCTGGAAGATAAGGTAGCATTGTCCTCATCTGAATCTGATTCTAATCCAGCAAGTACAAGTTTTCTCTTTACAATTTCTGAAAGTTTTGAAGAATGAGGAACTTGAGATGCTTCATCTTTTGGCTTAGCTACAACATGATTTGTAGCTCTTTTAGCCAATTGTTTCTTTCTTTTTACAACAAGTGTCTTTTAAGAGACACCTGAGGTGGCTTCTTTTTGAGATTTCTTTGGTGGTTGACTTTGTGTTTTGATTTTTTGTTTGAGTTGTTGTGCTGGGGTGAGCTACAGGCAGGTTTCCAATGGTGATTTCTTGCAGCTTAGCACTCTGGTTGTTAAGCAAACCATAAGTCTCAGGAAGCCTTGCTAAAACCAAATTCCTTGCAACCAGTGGTAACCTCAAAGGAGCTAAATTTAACCGCTTTTCATCTTGTGAAATTAAGTCAGAAAAAGCCCTTTTTGTCAACTTAAACACTGACACTATTTGATTAGAGGGGATAAGGGTATCAGGAAAACAAGCATTGAAAATAAACTGTCAGAATCTAACATAATATACAATATTTCTATCAGCATTTATCCTATCACCAATAAAAGACAAAACTACTCTACCATAATCATAATGTGAACCATGAATTAGAGAGTACCCAATCTGCTCTATCATAATGGGCAAGGCATCAAAATTTGAAGTTTTGTTTTTGAATGCCTTTGTGATGGAATAAAAGGAGAAATTCCATTCCTTCCTTGGCCCATTCCTTTTTAATTGATCAAGATTCTTCAAATCCTTTTCATAGCCAATCTCAGTAAAGAATCTCCTCATCTCAATATCACCTATCAGTCTTGTGTAGGATGTATGAGTAGTTAACTGTAATACATTCCTTACAGTTTTAGGAGTTACAATCCTTGTTGTATTGTCAAATTCAAATACAAGGCTTGGAGATCCATTAGCTCCTCCATCATCAAATACTCCAGTCCTCCAGATAGCAAGCACCTGGTCACCAGAGATTGTGGGTGGGGCTGTGAGAGCAAACCCAATCTCGCTAGATCTAAGAAAGTCCTGAAAAATATGAAAATCAACTTTCACACTGTCGTTAATCAAGATAACTAAATAGTTATTAGTCACAAACTTTGCACCACCATAATCAAATGGCTTAGAAGCAGCAGGTGAAGTCATGGTTAATTTTTCAAGAAAGATTTATGAACAGTATTTAGGGTTTCAGAGTTTATGGTTTTGAGAAAGGTAATGTAGCAGAGAGAGAATAATGATGATAAGTAAAGTATTATCTAAAATCAAAAATTGATTTTATACAACACTTATCTCCACTAATTTAGTCATATTCAGTTCAATGGGACACGTGGCAATATACGATTTACTGTAAAAGTAATCGTGTAAATGTGTGTTACTGCGTGCACAGTTCCCGAGAATAAAGTTATAGATTAAACGAACGTGTTTCAAATCCTTACTCAACGTGTACACATCTATAACCATGAAATATTACCCATCTATGGCTAACTTCAAACCTGAATTACAATATTGACTTAAGCAATATCTTCATAAAAAATAGCCAATCAAAGTTTGACCATTATTAGTATGTAATCAAAACTATCAGAATTTAACAACTACTGACAAAACCTATTAGTAAAAGCAAGTTTAATTAATAACAGAGCTTGTACGCATAATCAGTAGTTCAACATGCAATTTTCACATAAGATCATTTAGCATAATTTGCATGTTATCATGGCATCAACATTTAGCACAATAATCAGTATCTAACAAGTACTGACACATAATAAGATACCACACTTAAAAAATATCAGTAGTCTTAATTATCAAAGTTTGAGAATTTTCCTGATATCATTCCCAATTCATTCACCAATCTTGTGAAAGTAGCTTCACAGAGAGGCTTGGTGAATATATCTGCTACTTGCTGATCTGTTGGAGCAAAGATCAATTCCACTATACCTACTTCCACATGTTCCCTTATGAAATGGTACCTGATACTGATGTGTTTAGTCATTGAATGTTGCACTGGATTCCCTGTCATTGCAATAGCACTTTCATTATCACAATATATAGGAATAGAGGAATAATCTAACCCATAATCCAGTATCTGATTTTTCATCCATAGAATCTGAGCACAATAGCTTCCTGCAAGAAAGCAATCTACCACCAAGAGATTGGCAGCTTCCAGAAGTGCTTTTCCTGTCTATTTTACATCATGCAAAATCAGCATCTTAATATCCAATTAGCTTAAAGTCTGAATCTCTAGGATACCTGTAATAACCCCAAAAATTTTGAACTTTTTGTAACCCTTATGAATAGTGATTTGGCTGATTATGCTGAATAAGAAAACTTTTCATGCCACACTTTGTAGAGGTTCTTTTATTGTTATTCTGAGATCTTATTAGTACTCTATATGGTATATAAGTGTATGTAAAGATCGTCAGAATCCAAATTCGAACACTTTGATTTTTCCCGAAAATCCTCCAGATACGGAAAGAATTGAGTATAAGGTAACAGGATAAAAAGGATTTAAATTCAAGGATTATAAGAGAGGATCATAAAAGGAATATAATGTATTGAGAAAGGTTAAGGGAACCCAAGTAATAAGATCTCGGGTATGATCCCTCAAACGATAAACGAGAACGAAAGTTAAGCGAACCGTATAACAGATCAGCGATCATTAGCCAAGTAATTAGGAGTTAATCAAAGAGGTTAGTGGATGATGATGTCATCACACCAACAAGAGGAAGACAAGTGTAACAAGATGACATAAGAATGCTGACCTAAGCATGACAAAAAGGAAGTGTGTTGTTGGTTGATTCTTGGCCATGCAAAAGTTACCATGGTAAAAAGTAATTAACAAACAAAGGAAGAAACCAACCAACAAAATATCACAAACACAAAATGAGAAGTTGACTTTCCCATTTCAAGAAGAAACCTCTCGGCCTTCCTTCATTTTCAAGGAGAAAAAAATCAAAATCCAAGATCCAAGCATTGTTAAATCGTGAGGTAATTATCCAAGGTTCCTTGTACATAGATATAGCTATCCTATGAATCTAAGCTTCCATTTCCTTCACAATCTCTTCCAATAATTCATGGAAGAAGAGGGTGAATAGTGTTTTCAAGATCTTAAAAATTTTGATCTTGTGTTTTTGTTTAGATGTAGCTTTGGTAAGGATTTTCAAGGGTGATTCCAAGCTCCTTAGTTACTTCTACTCACCAAGGAAGGTATAATCTCATACCCTAGCCCTAATTTTGTATATTTAGAGTTTTTATGTTTGGTATGGTTCATGAGAAGCATGATTCTTGTATACTTAGAGTGTGGTTGGAGTTGTAATGAGTTTGAAGTTGTAAATCTTGATTATTGGTTAATGAACTTAAGTATAGCTTTTAGTTCATGATTGAGAGTAGTATAAATTGGAAATCTTGAGATGTTGGGGCTGTTTTAGTAAAGTATGGATGGAGTTTGGTTGTAGTAATGATTGTGGGTTGATTGTGGATTGATTTGGAGTGGTATAAATTTGGTAATCGCGTAAACATAGCCGTCGTAATGCCCGATTTACCTTAGACTGCTTTTGTTCTTAATATCAGGACCCGTGAACTCACTGTTAGGTTTTGACCATTGCCATGATTAGATAGTTCATGTTACGAGCTTCGTTTTGATATGTGGTTCGCTTGAATCCGATGTACAGTTTAGGAGAAACGACCATTTTAAGTAATGGCATTTCGCGAACGAACCATTACCCCTTGCCTTACCTTGAAACCTTGGTTAAGGCCCTTAAATGACTAATTGGAGTATGATACAATTATGTAAAGTGGACTAGGCAGTTGGTAGAGTACTCGCGAAAGAATCGTCTTAAAATTATTAATGGTTAATTTATTAAAAATAGTGGAGCCGAGGGTACTCGAGCGACTTAAGTGAATCGTTAAGCGCAAAAGCGAACGTTAGGGTCTAATTGGTTAAATTATAGATTCTTAAGCGACTTTGGTTTAATTCCAACTTATATATTGTTTATAGGTTACCAGACTCGTCCCAAACCTTTTACCACCCCCAGTCGCTTAGGCAAGTTTTCTACCCGTTATACTGTTGTTGTGAGGTAAATATATGTATATGCATCATCTTGTGATAAGTGCATGATTGTTATTAGCAAATTTTGCAAAATATTGGAGCATGCTGATATGGTATATATGCATGTCTGTTTCGTAATCTTGATATCTAATTGTTGATTCAAATGCTTATAAGTTTCATATATACCCTTAGTATAGGGGACCCAAAGGTGAACATTTTCTAAATCGGGAGTCGATGTTCCCGAGTATAATATATATATATATATATATTTATATATATATTGATATAATTTTCAAAACTATTAATCGAATAAGGTTTATTCGATAACTTTATTTTATTTAATGAATATTATTTTGAATATTCATTCGAGGACTTATGACTCCGCTTACTTTATTTAATGAATATTATTTTTGAATATTCATTCAAGGACTTATGACTCCGCTTATTTTATTAAATAATATTCTTTATTTTATTAAAGAATAATGTTTCGAGAATCAAACTTATTTTCGATTATTCAAATAAAGATCGTACTTTCGTATAAGTATATCTTTGGTTATTTATTATTCATTTCAAGTATGAGTCTTAAAACTTCTACTTCAATTATTTTTATAGAGATTATCCTTTATGGGAATATTATTTAAATAATAATATTCAGATATTCTCCAACATATCGGGACTGATTTATTTTATTAAATCAGCATTACTCCAAACATTCTTAAAAATGTTTTCGAGTCTTCAAAATGATTTTTAAAGTTAGAGCGGATCCCAAAACTCATTTTTATATTTAAGATCTTCCTTTCAAAGGGGATTTAAATACTCGCTCAAAACCTGAGGGATCCGGCTCTGTGGTGTATTTTATATTCACAACAAGGTTGATGTTTTGAGAAAACATTTTGATTACTTGCCCAACGTTCGGGAAGTAAGTCCATCTATTTGAGTCAGCATAAGCAACATGGGCTCAGTGGGCGTCCATGAAAGTGTAAGTGGCTCAGTGGGAGTCCATCAATGCGTAAGTGGCTGAGTGGCAGTCCAGCATAGGTCTTAATGCGGCCAGGGTGATGACCAGTAGGGAATTCGTCCATCTACTAGTAGAAAAGGTTACTTATTGGTATCTTTGCCTCATCAGCAAGATATCAGGTTTATGCCAAGGTTTTCTCCTTTCCAAATTCATTGGATATTACAACTCTGTTTATAATTTTCATAACAGAGGTTTTCAAGGAGTGTATGAAATGTATATATATAGGTGTATATATATATATCGGGACTTAATGAAGTATCTCGTAACTTCATTATTTTATAATGATATTTCAAAGATTGAATCTATTCAAGTCTTTCCTTGTAGTCTCATCTATGTGATGAACTTTTGAAACTGATTATACCTTGAACGGTGGTAGTTCAAGTAGTATTCGGAAAAGATATAAGTATATTGGAGTATCTTGTAACTTCATCTTTTCAACTTATATCTGGTTAATGATTATCTTACGCATGATAAAGATTTTCACAAAAACGTTGAGACAAGGTTAGATATATGAGATCACCTTGTAACGATATTTTTATACAGTTATAAACTGGAACTCTGTGTATAATATGCATGGAAGAGGACTTCCAAGATTTTGAAAAGTATATACACATATATACTGAATATTTTGCGACTTGGTCGCGATAAGATATCAAACTTGGTTCATTTCTTCTTGACCAAGACTTTCATGAGTATTATGAGAATGCTCATATATTGTTAATTATTATACATTTTATTTCGGTGGGCTTGTTTCTCACCCTTGCTTTCTTCTTTCATCACACAACAACAGATAGATAAGATGAACAGGATCAAGCTCCCAATTCGCGAGCGGATAGGAAACGTTCAGCAGTTTCCTGTAGGCGTTGATGTCGTTGTAGCTGAGGTAGGGTCTACCAATAGGCTAGGATTTCAACTTTTGATGTACCAGACTTATATATATATATGAATTGTAATAATGGCAAGGAAATGTAAATTTATTCAGAAACCATTTTGTGGTATAATGACTTATAATTTGTGGAATAAAATGACTTGTGTTATTATTTGGTATTCATCTCTAAGACTATAACTTGTGGTGTGTGTGTATATCATGGGGTCACAGTACGCAGTAGTTGGTTGATTGTTAAGATTGAGTATCGTTAAGGGAAATGGAACTCGTGACAACCCGGATCCCCGACCTCTGATTTGGGGGTGTTACAGAAATGGTATCAGAGCCAAGTGTTATAAACCTCATAGATGATGTGACGTTAAAATAATAAGTCCACTAAGATAATAAGAACTCTTGCCAAGTTCATAGTCGGACTACCTAACGTAGTACTGACAGTTAAAACCCTTATGGGAACCTTTATAAATATCATGATAGTAACATAGTTCGTGATCATATAGGGCAGCGGGCACCGAACCCTGAGGTTCAGGAGCATCAGCGTGAGGATGTTTTATTACATGTTGGATATCAAATTGTGAATCCGATAGAGTACCCTAACGAAGGACCGGATGAGATTCATATTGGGAATATTGCAGTTGAGGATGTTATCCCAGAAGGGATTGCTGCTGAGGAGGATCTCGTGGAGGGTCCTGACGAGAATAAAGAGAGGACTGCTGAGGAATTGATGACCGTAGTCAGGGCGACTACCAGAGCTAGAATGGCCGCGAGGGTGGCACTAGAGGATGAAGAGTTACCAAGGGCACAGAGGATAATGGGGGCAGAAGGAGTGGGGCCTTCCATGGCACCAATTATACCAGTATCAGACCCTCTTCCAGAGGTTCCTGTAAACATCCATGAGGTTCCACCAATTCCTGTTCCCTCCCCTGTACAGAGCCCAACACCTACTGAGGAAATGCCACCTTTATCTCCTGCACCATTGTCACCTAATACCGTGCTTGGTGATCCATTTGGATCCCCTGGGTCTGCACCACCTGCACCCCATGGACTGCTAGATGCTACCACTCATGCTTCTCTTATCGCTGATTATCATATGAGTTTGGGTGGCCTGTCTGAGGCCCGTAATGTTGGGAGTGATCTATTGGATCGACTTACTGCACCAAGGATTGAGGGCGGGGTACTTCCGACAGGATTAGCTTATAGCATGGACAGGATTGAGGCTACCACCCGAATTACAGCTAGAGGCCATATTGAGGGTCAAGTTGATCCAGCTCTACTTACAACTATCTTAGACCTCATCACCTCTATGATGGAGCAGGTTAAGGATGTCGTGCGTGCCCGCATTTCTTGATCCATGGTAGTGTGCAGAGCCAGAGCGATCAGACAAGGGTTTCATGTAGCACCACTTTTGGAGGATTAGCCTAAGTGATGAATGATTAGTTTTAATGACTAGATGATTATCTATGGTAGTACTTTTGGGATAGAAGCGATCAGATCAAATGATGTAATTCTCTTTAATGTGTTCAGTTGTTGTACCCTCGAACAAATGGTTATGTATATATTCATTAATTTCAGTTCAGATCAGTTTGTTTGTGATAAGTTCATATTGTTAATTGCACTATTAACACTTAAGAGTGTCCTGAAGTTTATAGAACTTGAGAATTCATAATTTGCAATCATGTAAGGACTGAACGAGGGAAAGACTTAAGCAAAGTAAGTAAGACAAATATCCAGAGATTCTCAAAAAAATTCCAAGCATTATGCCCCCACGAGGAATAAGATTAGGGGCAAACCTTGAATGTGATAATCAGGGAGGTCACAATTAAGATATAAGGAACCCAGAATATAATGAAGTGGAAAATGAGGATTTTAAATTAAAAGATGACCCCAATTATGGGGAGTAGGAAGAAATATTTAGACTGAGAAAACAGAAGTCGAGCAAGATAGGAAGAACCAGGATGGTACTCCTATTGGGAAATCCATGGACCTGCCTAAAACAAAACTTCTACTTTTTTCCCTAACCACCACCTTGAGGAAACAATGTGGTGTGAAATTCTTTCAGGACCTTTAAGTCGCTAAGCTCTCAGAGTTCCAAGGAACAAGCTGACCCAGTCGCGGCGAGAGCCCGGTTAAAAGAAATAGAGGAATCATTGGAGATTCTAAATGATTGACGAAGCGCAAAAGACTATTTTTGTCACCTACCTTCCCAAGAGAGAGGCCACCCGCTGGTGAAAAAAACCAAGAAAGGCACGGAGCCAGAGGCTAGAATAAACTGATTAAAGTTCAGTCAATTGTTTTCGGGAAAGTAATTCCCAAGGTTATGGAGATAGTGTAAAATCTTTAGAGCCAGAACAAAGGTGAACGAGTATGATGAATTATGAAGCTAAGTTGTAAAGTTGTCAAGATTCGTTCTGATGACAAGAATCCCAGAACGACGTGATGTTTGAAGTCAATGAGTAGTGGGTTTATGAAATGATTGTAATAGAAAAGAAAATAAAAAGAAACTGAAGTGGAAAGGAAAATAAAGACAATAGAGTTTGAGGAATGATAAGGGAGTTGGGTGTGAGGAAACCCTAAAGACTCGTAGCAATAGAAATAGAAAAGTATGTAATCGTCAGGATGAGGGTGATTCACCATGAGTTAAAGTTGATGGTTGAAGGCATAAGAGATACATATATTTTATCCCCTGTAAGTGGGGAGGATTCGAGGAAACCTTGAGATAGTTCGAAGGATAAATAATGAGGCGCGGATAGACTGAGGAGACAAGAAAGTAAGAAATTAGGAAAATCGGATGAAGGAAGTGACCTTCAAGAATGTGAAGTGTAAGACCGGTGGCATGATACCCAAAAAGGGAGACGCTAGGTATAAAAGGTATTCCAACATTGAGATGACTGTTAAGATAAATAACCGAGGTAAAAGAATAGTTAGAACTAAAAAGTTCACGTTGAACACGCCCAATATCTTCCAGAACATCCCTGCTATCATTACCAAATCATGCAAAAAAACCAGATAACCATTGTTATCTTTTGGAGGCCATATGAATTGACCTCAGTTTGGAAAAAGGATGTTACCATGACACTAAGTATAGACTATCGAGGTGGGAATGATTGAATAAGATACCCCTGTTAGGGATAGATGAATTGATTTATCAATGGAAGAGTGGAAGTACCTTTTAAAGGTGGAATTAAGGATAGAACTTCGATAACTTGAGATGAATTATGGGGGAATGCATAAAGGTTGGCATTTCACCCTTAATAGGGATATTATAAGTTTGGGCGATAGGGAATGAAGGACTAAGGCAAAAAACAACCTTTAAAGATCAGTGGAGAAAGTTTTCAGAACTATATAGACAATAGTTCTAGTATTAGTAAATGGTATCTTGATATACCATGTACCTAGAGAGTACATGATGAAGGATTTAAGGGAACCTTAGAGGTTTTACAAGGGAAAAGGTAATATTCAAAGTTCTCAAGAATTTTGGATAAAGAAAATATGACGTAATAATAATAAGGCCAAGTGGGGCACATGTTAAACCATGAGAAAGTATAGATAGAACACAATAAAGGTCAAGACTGGTGAAAACAAGAAGGACCCAAGATAAGAGACGTCCTAAGTATGATCAAGAGTCAGTCGTGATAATGTTAACCTCTAAAGACCGAGGCAATAACTTATGGAAAAATGGTGATATTTTTTTTTCTCTCACCAATGCTTAAGGAAGAGCATTTTCACACAAGCAGTGATTTGAAATGAGGTAGAAAATTTAATTGGAGGGGGGTTAAAATGATATTGATTGTAAGGAAATTTTACTATCAGGAAGACCAAAGAGGTGGCCGACACTTTAAGTGTAAGAGGACAATTATAGGCGCTCGTTCCAGAGGAATACAGTGATAATGGTTAAAGCCGTGAAGATTGTATTATGGTTTGAAAGATTGACATTCCTTTTGATGATTGTGCGATACTCAACCGTGATAGTAGTTTGGTAAAGATTTAATTTATGTAATCGTCGTGAACGGGCTATCTATCTTATAAAGTCATATCTTGAGATAAGCCAGGACCATGTTACGAAATGACTAAATGAAATTTTGAGCTTCATGAAGACATATGGTTAATAATGGTATTAACCTGCTATCGTTACTTTTATTGAAACTATTCTACAATTTTATCTGCTTCATGTCATATGTACGCCAAGTTCAGGGGTGTTCTTCATGAATTATGGAATGGTGATTATGTTGCCTCCTTAGAAGAATTTGATATGACATGTATGGACTCCGTATGGTTAGCTATTAAGATTTCATAGAAAATGAATGACTACAGTAGGTCAGTGGTGGACCATAGTAATACAACAATGATTCTGCAAGTAATGAGCCGATTACTTGCAACCGTGAGAGTTGTATTGGAATGGATGTTGAGATTGAGTACCACTAATCGGGTCGTGGTGGTGTATAAGTTATCATTGATAGACTAATTAAGTCGATTATCTACCTATTAAATATTTATTCCTTCTTATGAATAGAGAGCCGTATTACTATACGAGGAAGGTTGCAGTGCAAGCATAGAATTCTAGTAACGATGATGTCTAGAATGAAATCCCAGATTCGATTTTCGCTGTCGAGGGAGTTTCAACGGTGATTGTTTATAAGCTCGAGCGAGAGCATGGGTCCATAAGACGATGGACGGAATAGTAAATATTCAGGCACGTGATTTGCGATGTTATAATACTTGATGTTGATATATATACACATATGTTTTGTTCTCTTATGACAAACCTCTATAGTTCAGAGGTAGATTCCAAACCAGATATTTGTGACAGTATTTTTTTTCCTATACAATTCTCTTCAATTCTTTCTTTTCTCTCTTTTTCATTTTGTATAAGCTGGGAAGAACAACCCTTCTAGAAGGGGAGGTATTGTCGAATGACTATCTATCTGTGTGATAGAAGCCTAGTAGGATACCACATGTTGTTTAATTGCTTGTCAAGTACTAAAGGCTGGCCACCTTCTATACTAACTATGCAATAGAACAAGTGTTCATGATCATAGTGATCTCTCAATAAATTCTTTTACTTCTACACGAAGGACCAAGCTTTCGAAGATGGAGGCAGCTAGAGATGAAGTGGTACCAAGTATGGTGGTATTCGGAAATGGAAACACATTCGTGATACTAAGGTTGACGCGATTATTAAAAGGTTATAAAACTCTAGCGAGTAAAGGTATATCTAGAATAATATTCTGTACGGAAGATAGTAACGATTACGAACTGAAAAAGAATGGGTATTGAGAAGCAAAAGCTATAATGCTAGAAGCTATGAGGAGAGTCTGTGCAATAGACTTGAAAGAATTTGGAATGATCACTTAACGCGGATTGAGTTTTCTTACGATAATAGATCGTATGTCAGTATCGAGGTATCTCCTTATGAGATCCTCGAGGGAAGACAATGTCGATCTCCCTTATGTTAGGATGAAGTTGTAGAGCGTAAGATGCTCAGACCTGCAGTAGTCCAAAGGACCAAGGATATAATAGATCTAATCAGAGGACGGCTGGTAGTAGCCCAAGATGGACATAAGAAGTATGTTGATTTGACATGAAAGGACAAAGAATAGGAAGTAGGGGACCTAGTGTTGTTATAGGTATTCCCTTGGAAAGGATGGATGAGGTTCGGAAAGAAAGGAAATCTAAGCCCACGAATTGTTTGACCCTTGGATATATTAAGACGTATTGGGAAGTTAGCTTACAAGCTAGCCTTACCCCCGAACCTACAACAAGTTCATAATGTGTTCCATGTGTCAATGCTAAGGAAGTATCATCGGGATGCCAGACACATAGTGGAGTACGAGCAAGTGGATATGCAACCAGATCTGACTTACGTGGAGAAACCAGTAAAGATTATAGATAAGAAGGAACAGGTGCTTCGGAACAAAGTGATCAAGCTAGTCAGAGTGCTATGGCAGAATCATAATGTGGAGGAATCAACTTGGGAACTAGAGAGCGCAATGCTAGAAAAGTACCCCCAATTGTTTTCTATCTGATTTCGGGACGGAATCCTTTTAAGGAGGGGAGACTGTAATAACCCCAAAAATTTTGAACTTTTTGTAACCCTTATGAATAGTGATTTTGCTGATTATGCTGAATAAGAAAACTTTTCATGCCACACTTTGTAGAGGTTCTTTTATTGTTATTCTGAGATCTTATTAGTACTCTATATGGTATATAAGTGTATGTAAAGATCGTCAGAATCCAAATTCGAATACTTTGATTTTTCCCGAAAATCCACCAGATACCGAAAGAATTGAGTATAAGGTAACAGGATAAAAAGGATTTAAATACAAGGATTATAAGAGAGGATCATAAAAGGAATATAATATATTGAGAAAGGTTAAGGGAACCCAAGTAATAAGATCCCGGGTATGATTCCTCAAACGATAAACGAGAACGAAAGTTAAGCGAACCGTATAACAGATCAGCGGTCATTAGCCAAGTAATTAGGAGTTAATCAAAGAGGTTAGTGGATGATGATGTCATCACACCAACAAGAGGAAGACAAGTGTAACAAGATGACATAAGAATGATGACCTAAGCATGACAAAAAGGAAGTGTGTTGTTGGTTGATTCTTGGCCATGCAAAAGTTACCATGGTAAAAAGTAATTAACAAACAAAGGAAGCAACCAACCAACAAAATATCACAAACACAAAATGAGAAGTTGACTCTCCCATTTCAAGAAGAAAGCTCTCGGCCTTCCTTCATTTTGAAGGAGAAAAAAATCAAAATCCAAGATCCAAGCATTGTTAAATCGTGAGGTAATTATTCAAGGTTCCTTGTACATAGATATAGCTATCCTATGAATCTAAGCTTCCATTTCCTTCACAATCTCTTCCAATAATTCATGGAAGAAGAGGGTGAATAGTGTTTTCAAGATCTTAAAAATTTTGATCTTGTGTTTTTGTTTAGATATAGCTTTTGTAAGGATTTTCAAGGGTGATTCCAAGCTCCTTAGTTACTTCTACTCACCAAGGAAGGTATAATCTAATACCCTAGCCCTACTTTTGTGTATTTAGAGTTTTTATGTTTGGTATGGTTCATGAGAAGCATGATTCTTGTATACTTAGAGTGTGGTTTGAGTTGTAATGAGTTTAAAGTTGTAAATCTTGATTATTGGTTAATGAACTTAAGTATAGCTTTTAGTTCATGATTGAGAGTAGTATAAATTGGAAATCTTGAGATGTTGGGGCTGTTGTTATAAATTATGGATGGAGTTTGGTTGTAGTAATGATTGTGGGTTGATTGTGGATTGATTTGGAGTGGAATAAATTTGGTAATCGCGTAAACATAGTCGTCGTAATGCCCGATTTACCTTAGACTGCTTTTGTTCTTAACATCATGACCCGTGAACTCACTATTAGGTTTTGACCATTGCCATGATTAGATAGTTCATGTTACGAGCTTCGTTTTGATATGTGGTTCGCTTGAATCCGATGTACGGTTTTGGAGAAATGGCCGTTTTAAGTAACGGTGTTTCGTAAATGAACCATTACCCCTCGCCTTACCTTGAAACCTTGGTTAAGGCCCTTAAATGACTAATTGGAGTATAAAACAATTATTTAAAGTGGATTAGGCAGTTGGTAGAGTACTCGCGAAAGAATCGCCTTAAAATTCTTAATGGTTAATTTATTAAAAATGGTGGAGCCGAGGGTACTCGAGCGACTTAAGTGAATCGTTAAGCGCAAAAGCGAACGTTAGGGTCTAATTGGTTAAAGTATAGATTCTTAAGCGACTTTGGTTTAATTCCAACTCATATGTTGTTTATAGGTTACCAGACTCGTCTCAAGCCTTTTACCACCCCCAGTCGCTCAGGCAAGTTTTCTACCCGTTATACTGTTGTTGTGATGTAAATATATGTATATGCATTATCTTGTGATAAGTGCATGATTGTTATTAGCAAATTTTACGATATATTGGAGCATGCTGATATGGTATATATGCATGTCTGTTTCATAATCTTGATATCTAATTGTTGATTCAAATTCTTATAAGTTGCAAAATACATATGCTAGAGATAAGCAGTAGTTGCGTATATCTTTAGTATAGGGGACCCAAAGGTGAACATTTTCTAACCCGAGAGTCGATGTTCCCGAGTATAATATATATATATTGATATAATTTTCAAAACTATTAATCGAATAAGGTTTATTCGATAACTTTATTTTATTTAATGAATATTATTTTGAATATTCATTCGAGGACTTATGACTCCGCTTACTTTATTTAATGAATATTCATTCAAGGACTTATGACTCCGCTTATTTTATTAAATAATATTCTTTATTTTATTAAAGAATAATGTTTCAAGAATCAAACTTATTTTCGATTATTCAAATAAAGATCGTACTTTCGTATAAGTATATCTTTGGTTATTTATTATTCATTTCAAGTATGAGTCTTAAAACTTCTACTTCAATTATTTTTATAGAGATTATCCTTTATGGGAATATTGTTTAAATAATAATATTCAGATATTCTCCAACATATCGGGATTGATTTATTTTATTAAATCAGCATTACTCCAAACATTCTTAAAAATGTTTTCGAGTCTTCAAAATGATTTTTAAAGTTAGAGCGGATCCCAAAACTCATTTTTATATTTAAGATCTTCCTTTCAAAGGGGATTTAAATACACGCTCAAAACCTGAGGAACCCGGCTCTGTGGTGTATTTTATATTCGCAATAAGGTTGCTGTTTTGAGAAAACATTTGTGATTACTTGCCCAATGTTAGGGAAGTAAGTCCATATATTTGAGTCGGTATAAGCAACATGGGCTCAGTGGGCGTCCATGAAAGTGTAAGTGGCTCAGTGGGAGTCCATCAATGCGTAAGTGGCTGAGTGGCAGTCCAGGATAGGTCTTAATGCGGCCTGGGTGATGACCAGTGGGGAATTCGTCCATCTACTAGTAGAAAAAGTTATTTATTGATATATTTGCCTCATCAACAAGATATCAGGTTTATGCTAAGGTTTTCTCCTTTCTAAATTCAATGGATATTGTAACTCTGTTTATAATTTTCATAACAGAGGTTTTCAAGGAGTGTATGAAATGTATATATATAGGTGTATATATATATCGGGACTTAATCAAGTATCTCGTAACTTCATTATTTTATAATGATATTTCAAAGATTGAATCTATCGAAGTCTTTCCTTGTAGTCTCATCTATGTGATGAACTTTTGAAACTGATTATACCTTGAACGGTGGTAGTTCAAGTAGTATTCGGAAAAGATATAAGTATATTGGAGTATCTTGTATCTTGTATCTTCATCTTTTCAACTTATATCTGGTTAATGATTATCTTACGCATGACAAAGATTTTCACAAAAACGTTGAGACAAGGTTAGATATATGAGATCACCTTGCAACGATATTTTTATACAGTTATACACTGGAAATCTGTGTATAATATGCATGGAAGAGGACTTCCAAGATTTTGAAAAGTATATATACATATATACTGAATATTTTGCAACTTGGTCACGATAAGATATCAAACTTGGTTCATTTCTTCTTGACCAAGACTTTCATGAGTACTATGAGAATGCTCATATATTCATAATTATTATACATATTATTTCGGTGGGCTTGTTGCTCACCCTTGCTTTCTTATTTCATCACGCAACAACAGATAGACAAGATGAACAGGATCAAGCTCCTAATTCGCGAGCGGATAGGAAACGTTCCGCAGTTTCCTGTAGGCGTTGATGTCGTTGTAGCTGGGGTAGGGTCTACCAATAGGCTAGGCTTTCAACTTTTGATGTACCAGACTTATGTATATTTATGAATTGTAATAATGTCAAGGAAATGTAAATTTATTCAGAAACCATTTTGTGGTATAATGACTTATAATTGTGGAATAAAATGACTTGTGTTATTGTTTGGTATTCATCTCTGAGACTATAACTTGTGGTGTGTGTGTATATCGTGGGGTCACAGTACGCAGTAGTTGGTTGATTGTTAAGATTCAGTATCGTTAAGGGAAATGGAACTCGTGACAACCCGGATCCCCGACCCCGGATTTGGGGGTGTTACAATACCATAATCCCAGATTCATGGTGCCTTTGAGATACTTAAAAATTCTTTTCACAACTAACAGATGAGGTTCTCTAGGATCAGCTTGGAACCTTGCACATAGACAGGTAGCATACATGATATCAGGTCTACTAGCAGTCAGATATAGGAGTGATCCAATCATACCTCTGTAGTTTGTTATATCTATCGAAGAACCAGTATTTAAATCTAACTTGGTTCTAGTGACCTTGGGAGTTGATGCAGTTGAGCAGTCTTGCATTCCAAATTTTTTGAGTAGAATCCTGGTGTATTTGGATTTATTTATGAAGATTCCTGCATCAGTCTGTTTAACTTATAACCCCTGAAAATAACTCAGTTCTCCTATCATACTCATTTGATACCTGGACTGCATTAGCTATGCAAATCTCTCATATAATTTATCATTAGTAGATCCAAAAATGATATCATCAACATATATCTATACTAATACCATGGTATTTATAAGAGAGTTTTATCAATTGTACCTCTTGTGAAACCACTCTCTAGCAGAAATAGAGCAAGTGTTTCATACCAGGCCCTTGGATCTTGCTTCAGTCCATAGAGTGCTTTATCCAGTAAGTAGACATGATCTAGATAGTTTGAACCCTGAAGGCTGTTAAACATAAACTTCCTCTTCGAGTTCTCCATTTAAGAATTCACTCTTCACATCCATTTGGAACACCTTAAACTTCTTGTGAGCATCATAGGCAAGAAAGATTCTAATTGCCTCAAGCCTTGCAACTAGAGTAAATGTCTCATCATAATCAATGGCTTCTTGTTGTGAGTAACCCTTTGCAATCAGTCTTGCTTTATTCCTTGTAATAATGCCCTCACTGTCAGTTTTATCCCTGAACACCCACTTTGTACCAACTACAATCTGTTCTTTGGTCTTGGCACAAGAGTCCAGACTTTGTTCCTTTCAAATTCATTGAGTTCCTCTTGAATTGCTATGTTAGGTCACACACACTGTAGAGGGGGGTGAATACAGTGTATAGCACAATCAAATCGAACTTTAATAACTCAAGTAACAGAAAACAAACTTTATTCAAAACAATAAACTCTGTTACAGTATGGAACTGTCCTCTCTCAGTGATGAACAAATATCACGAGAGCTGCTAGGATTACAATGAATAATCTTCTCGATAATGATAACACTTATAGTGTAAACCCTATGTCTGTGTTTATATACTACACAGTTACAAGATAATCGCTAATTGATATGGAATATAATTCTGCTTCCTAAAATATATCAATCAGATATCTTTTCTTCCAAGTATTCTATTCTTCATAGAATTCCTTCTTCATGCATATCTCTTCTTATGTTTGTCTCGATCTTCTCTCCCTGTAAATCAGCTGCCTTCCTTATCTGAACGTTTCCTTTAAGTCCTGATATTATCTTCTGATAGATATCTCCTGAACCTTAAGTACTGATGACTTAAGTTCTGACTTCAGTATAAGTACTGATTTCAGTTAAGTACTGATTTATCCTGTTTAAGTAAGATCTAAAAACTAAACATAAATCACATTAGTCATGACATTATCAAATATATCTAACAATCTCCCCCAACTTGTAAATTAGCATAATATACAAGTTAACAGATATTTGATGATGTCAAAAACATTAAGTACAAATGCATGAGAATTTGACTAGATAACTACAACTTACAGTCCTTAAAGCTTTACCAACTTTAACTTCTGATAACAACTTCAGTCTGTATTCATATCAGAATTTGAGCAGTTGTAGATCTTGACTTGGCTTCATCTTCTGATCTCTCTAATGTCAGGAGTTGTTCTGAGATAGTTCTTTAACAAACATCTCTCAGCATATCTGAGTTCATCAATCATCCTCTTTTTAGCATCTTTTAAGTTCTGCAGAATCTTCACCAGTTTGAAAGATTGCAGCCCTGAGATCATTAATTTTAGCTTTCTTTATGTCCTGATCCAGTCTGATCAAATACGCCTTGTCAGACTCAAGATTTAATTCCACAGCCTTGTAACCCAGAAAGGTAGTTATAATCTTAGCAGAGTTAGGCTTTATCTCAACAATATCACCCTTGTGATCTCTGTACTTTGGAAGATATGTGCTGTCAGATTTAACAGAATAAAGCCTTTTCTGTCTCTGAATTTGACTCTTCAAATAGTTTGCAGCACTTTCTGTTATTTTGTCATTCACTTGAAGTAAGAATAATACATGTTCCAATTCTTCAAAATACTTCAGTGGAATGGCATTTTCCCTTATATGATAAACCCTCTGTCATGAAGTACAACAAAATGTGTTCTTTCAAGTAGGTATGGTAAACCATATGTACAGATTCTAGTTGATTCAATCTTTCAGGAGTTGCTCCAATACCTGGTTCACTTAAGGAAGTTGGATCATTGGTTGTGTTATGTATTCTTCTTTCATCAGCACATCCCAGTTTTATCTCTTGCTTCCTTTCCAGTAACCACTCTTGCTTCAAAACCACTTACAGCAGTCTTCAAAGGTTGAGTCTGTTTGGCTTTGGTGAATCCTGGTAGGAGTATCTTTGAAGGTTTAACATGAGCAATGTCAGAGGTTTCCTTTGATTTATCTTCTGATATCAAGTTAACTTGAGCTATGTCAGAGGTTACTTACTTCTTTGAGATATCAGAACTAACTCTATCTTTACTCTGAACAACTTGAGTCATGTCAGAGGTTGTCTTAGAAATTTTTCTTGAAGTCAGATTAAGATCAGCATCTTCAACAGTAATTTCTTCATCCACAGGAGGCACATAAACCTTGATAGGTTCACCAATTTTCTCTTTGCCCTTAGACCTTGGATCTATATGCAATTGTGATTTAGCCTTGGTTGCTTCAGGATTTGTTCTTTCCTTTATCAGAATGCCTTTGACTTTTGGAAGTTTCTTTTTACCAACAGAAACTTCAAATTTAGATTTGACTTTTTCTGACTTAAGTCTAGCTTCTTCTTCCATCAGGCTTTCCAAGTCCATTCCTGGATTCTCCTATAGAAATAACTTTCTTGATAATTCTTCATCAAGATCCAAAAGTTCATCAGAACTTATCCTTTTAATAGTAGCAGAAGTAATTCTTTTTCCAGCATCAGAACTTGTCCTGTGACTTGTAATTTTAGCTCTTCTTGATGAGAAACTTCTACCCTGACCATGACCTCCACCCATTCCAGAGTTTCCCTGGTCATCTTTTTCATCATCCTTCCCCTTCAGTGTCTGATGAGTTTTGCATTTGGACTTAATTACTTTCTCCCCCTTTTTGGCATCAGCAGGTAAGAGAAGAGAGACAGGTAATTCCACTGAGGCTTGGATTTCATAGAGTTGAGATTGCTGAGAAGCTTGATTTTTCAAAATATCATCAATCTGAGACTGTTGCTTCTCTTAGGTCTTCTCAATGTAAGCAACTCTGTCAAAGGTAGGTTGAAAGAAACTTTTCTTTTCCAGTTTCTTAACTGTTTCTTGCTTGAGCAATTCTTCCTGAATTTTATGTAACTCTGCATGAGTTTTTGATGAAGACCTTGAAGATGTCTAGTACTCAATGCAGTGACTCAAAGCTGTGTCTTGAAGTCATCATTAATTAACATCTGATCAGCTTTGTCCAAGTGCTCAGCAAAAATCTTTTCAGATGGAACAAAGGTAACTGAGTTCCATTCCTTAGTCCACTCCTGTCCTCTAGGAGTTTCACTCCAAGGTACTGGTGCTTCTCCTCGTACAAACTTCTTGACTAGTTCAGATTTAGAAACAGTTTGTGGAGGTGCATGTCCTGAAGGACCAGCTTCATCAGCATTTGCATTTGGAGCAGCATCACCAGTATCATCAGCATTTGCAGCATCAGAACTTACAGAATCAGCATCTGCTGATAAAATAACAGTATGAGAAGCAATCGAGGCTTCAGCATCATCCTCTAAGTGCTGATATGTTTCCAAGTTCTGATCAATAGCCATATCCTGATGCTCACCTATATTCCGATCATCAACATCTAGATGCAGAGAAGGTGTAGTAGACAATTCTGGAGTTTGAGTAGCATTAGTAACAGGTGTTGTTGATGGATTAATTGATGTTGGAGCTTCTAAGTAGAGAACCTCAGGCACAACCAGGTTTTGAATATCAATTTCAGCACTTGTGTCTGGGTCTACAGGAGATACAGTTTCATGTACAGGAGACACAGATGGTGTGTTTGCCTTGTCTGTAGCAGCTTCCTTAGTTTGGGATAATGGAGAAGGAGATGCAGTAGCTTCAGCAAATTCTGGTTCTTTTGAGATCAGAGATTCCTGATCTCCTTCCTTAGTTGCTGCTTCCTCATCATCTGAAACTAGCCTTTTAGCTCTCTGTTTCTTGTATCTCTTTGAAGGTGGGGATTCCTTGGGAGGTTCAGCAGAAGTCATTCTTCTAAGCCTTTTGAGAAGCTTAGATCCCCCAATTCCAGAATCCTTCTGAGAAGGAACCTTCTCAGCTTCTGTAACAACAGGTTCTGATGCAGAAACCTATTCCTCACTATCAGACTCATCTCTCAGAACAATCCTCCTTCTCTTCTGTGATGTCTGAGGAACAGTCTTTGTCCTCTTGGGCTTGGAAGATAAAGGCTTCACAGTAGGTGCTGAGGATGAAGGGTGAGCTGTCTGTTAAGGTGTGATATATGTTTTAAGATATGTTCTGAGGGAGGGTTGAGGTATAGATGTATCTATGGTTTGTTCTGATGGTCGGTGTGATGTTTGAGATGTGGTGGTAGATTTAACATCAGGATAAACAGATCTATAGGTTTGAGGATCAGCATTTACCAGGATCTGTTTTACAGACTGAGGAACCTCTAAAGGTCTAACCACCATTTTCTTAAGGTCAGCATTTACGAAGTCATTAAAGGCTCATTTAGCAATTTTAAAAGGTGGATATAAGTCAGTGGTAGGTTGGGGTTCATCAGCACAACAGAAATTATATATAAGCTGACAAAATCTAGCAAAGTAGACAATATTCCTATCCTCTGTCATCCTATCCCCAATAAAACCTATCACAGTACTTGCAAAATCAAAATTAGTTTGGTTAATAATAGCATACCCGATGTGCTGACTCATTATAGGAATGGCATCAAAGTTGGAACACTTATTCCAGAAGGCTTTAGTGATGCAGTCGAAGAAAAAGCTCCATTCCTTTCTGATATGTGCTCGTTTCAACTGTCCAAGCTTAGCCAAACTCCTCTCATACCCCAAACTGGCCATGAGCTGCTGTAGTGCTGGTTCATCCGGTGTTGAGAAAATGCAGCCTTCTGGTAAATGTAAAGCCTTGCGAACTGTACCGGGAGTTACCACATGTTCAGAATCATCCACTTCAAAAACAATGCTGGGAGAACCATTAGCACCACCATTATCAAAATGTCCAGTCCGCCAAAATGTCAGAATTTGTTGGCTTGAAAAGACGGAAGGTTGGGTCAATGCATACCCAATTTCACTGTGTACAAGAAGATCTTGCACAAAATGTAACTCAGACGGAGCTTCATCATGATTTAGAATTGCAGCATAGTTGTTGGGAACAAACTTGGCTCCATCGATGATCAAATCCGTAGGTGCCATGAGAAAAATTAAAAATTAAGATTGCCTGTAAGGTGTTTGTTAAAATATCTGTATGAAAAACCAACGTCAGGAGATGAGAGAGAGTAAAAGCAATGAAAGAGAGATAAACTGTAAAAGTAAATAAAAGATTGTATACTCTTCTCTCTCTCTCTCTTACTTATACTTGGTTAAAAAAAATTACTGTTGGACAACTGTCAGACATGCAGCAATAATGAATAGTTAATGGGCACGGGAAAACAGTAATCATTACTTATCACATGCAGTTTTCCAAGGAAAAACTGTTCCACTTTCCCAGTAATCCCATTAATTGAGGTAAGTCAGTTTTAATTCAAAATTTAAACTGTTCCCACTTATTAAATTATTGGTACTGCAAAATCAATATTCTGGAAAAAAAATCAAGTGTGAGAATGACCAAAAAAAATAAATCAAGTAAACAAGTACTGGTATTTTAAAATCAGAACTTAATTTAAATCAAAAATTAAAAATGGTCATCAGATTATGGATATATCAGGATTTAACAGTGTAGTAAAATTGCAAACATCTCAGAACCAAAATCTTGCAAAAATAAGAAATTCCATTAATATATTAAGAGAATACATCCATGAAATTGAAATTACATCAGAGCATTACAAGATTGTCCTAAGCTTCTAAACCTAACATCAACAGCTTTTGTCCTTGTCTAAGAAGCCGGACAAAGCTGACGATGAAGAAAAATAGGAAGAAGAAAATAAATTATTTCTTCTTCCGACTCTCTACAAAAAGAATAGTGAGTCGTATGATTCGCTCTTGTTGGCGGAGAGCTTCCAACCTTTCTTCTTCCAGTCACTCCAGATGGCGATGGTAGTCCATGTAAAAGAACAGGAGGTGTGTGAGAACCTCCTGGGGAACCGAGTCCCAAATCTCATCAGGAATGACAGTTACGTGCCATTCCTGCTGCCAGTCCTCACAGCTCAGCTCCATGTTGAAGGTCTCATAGTTCAAAAACATATTGTAGTTGACCATGTTTGTGTTGATATGAAGGAAAGGAGAGTTAGTGTGTGAGAAAAGAAATGATGTGTAGGCTGATTTGAGGTGTTGGTTTATATAGGCAAGAGAATGCCAGGAGACGCAAGGAAATTTAATGCTGACAGGTAGAAATAATTCTACCTCGTCTCCCTAGACTGGGAAGAAGAAAAACAGTCATTGGAAAAGTAAAACAGGGTTTAATACGCACAACAAACAAGTAAAAAAAATTACTGTGCATGTACGTGTTCTACTAACCCTAATTAGATTGACTGTTAATATTCCATCCAAACATATTCTGATTGAAAATGAGACTGTTTTAGATTTTAGCCACAAATAAGTCAAGTAAAGGATCGGAATTTAATATAAGAACTTAGACTTATATCAGAACTTAACAGTCATCAGAACATGATTTCTTAACTCGAAAAATGAATGCCTATCTTTGTGATTCTGCACACAAATTCTGATTTTGGTTATTCAGGACTTATTTATCAGAACTTCAATCAGAACTTGTCCTCAGAATTTATGCAATCTGACACATAGACTGCTCATCTAAAACAACATTGATCACCACAGTAATTTTCATCATTCATATGGAGTGTTAGTGTGTGCATTAAGCTAAATATCAGACAAAGAGTAAGGTCTGAGTCACTGCAGTACATCTAAGAAATAAGACATAACTAAAACTTTACTTAAAATCTGTCATTATTCTGAAGCCTATTATTGAATGAGTTCATGCATGAGTCCACCTCAACTGTTTTGTGCTTATTTTATGCATCTTTTGAAATTCCATTTTACAGTGGCTTCTCAGTGTAAGTGAGTCACGACTGCTTATCAGAATTTATGCTATTAACAGAGTATTTCTCCAGTAATCATAGAGTGTGAAAAGTCACCAAGAAAAAAAAATTATTTGCTTTTCTGATGCATATTACTTAATACCAGCAATACACTTGGGTCGTCCATTCCACATTTTTACTCTAGACCTCAAAGGAGTACTTGATTTTTATTTCTTTTTCTTTTACTTTTTCTTTTGATGAGTGAGGTGTATCAGCACTTAGTACATTCATCAGATTTACTGACATCAGATCTTAACAGATGAGAAGCATGATTCTAGTTTTTGACTTAGTAATAAGATAGACAAAGTAAACTGAACTAAGCTTAATATCAGAATTTGCTTGTGTCAATAGATTTCCACATAAATAATTACTTCTAACATGGGATTTCTAGTATATTGAAGACTACTAGGTCAGCATCAAGCACAGTTATCTTCATAGGATTGAATAGTCACATAAACAGTCATATCACTATCAGAGTTTAGAAATACACATCAGACAACAATCAGTACTTAAGCAATTTTCAATTAAGCACAGAATACACAAAGAGAGTAATTTCTGTAAATACTGATCATAGAGTCTGATACATCAGAACAAAACTAAGCAGATTTAGAGAAAGAACCTGAAACCATTCCAAGTTCATTTACCAATCTTGTAAAAGTAGCTTCACACAGTGGTTTTGTGAAGATATCTGCTAGTTGTTGATCTGTTGGAACAATATGCAATTCCACTGTACCTTCATCCACATGTTCCCTTATGAAGTGGTACCTAATGCTAATGTGCTTTGTCATTGAGTGTTGAACTGGATTACCTGTCATAGCAACAGCACTTTGATTATCACATTATATAGGGATTTTAAAATATGTTAACCCATAATCCAGTAACTGTTTCTTCATCCAAAGAATTTGTGCACAACAGCTTTCTGCGGCAATGTATACTGCTTCTGCAGTTGATGTGGAAATTGACTTTTGTTTCTTGCTAAACCAAGAAACCAATTTGCCTCCAAGAAATTGGCAACTTCCACTTGTACTTTTCCTTTCAATTTTGCAACCTACAAAATCTGCATCTGAGTAACCTATTAGTTTAAAATCTGATTCTCTGGAATATCACAATCCCAAATCAGCTGTTCCCTTAAGATACTTGAAAATTCTTTTCACAGCTGTTAAGTGAGGTTCTCTTGGATCTGCTTGAAATCTTGCACAAAGACAGGTAGCATACATGATATCAGGTCTACTAGCAGTTAGATAGAGTAGAGAGTCAATCATACCTCTGTAATCAGTAATATCTACTGATTTACCAGTATCCTTATCCAATTTTGTTGCAGTGGCCATAGGAGTGGATGCACTTGAACAATCTTGCATTCCAAATTTCTTCAGCAAATTTCTGGTGTACTTGGTTTGACAAATAAAAGTGCCTTCTGCATTCTGCTTGACTTGAAGGCCCAGAAAATAGCTAAGTTCCCCCATCATACTCATTTGATATCTTGACTACATCAGTGTGGCAAAATTCTTGCAAAGTTTATCATTTGTAGAACCAAAGATGATATCATCAACATATATCTGAACCAGAAGTAAGTCCTTTCCATGGTTGAGGTAGAACAGTGTTTTGTCTATTATTCCTCTGTTAAATCCACTTTCCAGAAGAAACTGAGCTAAAGTCTCATACCATGCTCTTGGAGCTTGCTTAAGGCCATAGAGTGCTTTATCAAGCCTGTAGACATGATTAGGATATTTGGGATTTACAAAGCCTAGAAGTTGTTCAACATATACTTCCTCCTCCAATTTTCCATTGAGAAAAGCACTTTTCACATCCATTTGAAAGACAGTAAACTTTTTGTGAGCAGCATAAGCCAAAAATATCCTTATGGCTTCCAATCTAGCAACTGGTGCAAATGTTTCATCATAATCAATTCCCTCCTGTTGAGAATATCCTTTTGTAACCAACCTTGCCTTATTTCTTGTAATTATGCCATCACTATCAGTTTTGTTTCTGAATACCCACTTTGTACCAACAACAGATCTGTTCTTTGGTCTTGGCACTAGGGTCCAGACTTTGTTTCTTTCAAATTCATTTAACTCTTCCTGCATTGCTTGCACTCAATCAGCATCTTAAAGTGCTTCTTCCACTTTCTTTGGTTCAGTCTGAGAAAGAAAAGAATTGTAAAGACATTCACTTGAAGTAGTTGTTCTAGTTCTGACACCTGCATCAGGATTTCCAATTATTAAGTCAGGTTTATTTGATTTAGTCCACTTCCTTGCAGATGGAAGGTTTTCTCTAGAACTAGATGCTCCCCCATGATCCATGCTATCTTCATCAACATTTTCTGATGCTCCACCTGAAACTATGCGCTCTGAGTTGGATCCTTCAGAATTTAAGTTTTCAGAATTATCAGAACTTGGCTTATCAGAACTTGATGAATCAGAACTTGAAGAGCCAGATGTATGTTCTGATGCTTCTTGAGATGTGGTTGTATCTTGAGTATGCTCCCCCTGCATAGGTGCATCTTCCTTTGGCGTAGTCACCACAGTTTCAATAACATCAGAGTTTAATCCATCAGAGTTTGCAGTATCAGAATTTAGACTGTCAGGATTTTCAGTATCAGAATTTAAGTCTTCATTTTCAAATCTCAGTTGATCATGATCAATGAAATCTTCAAGTCCAGTAATCTTTTTATCATCAAAAGAGACATTGATAGATTCCATGACCACTCTTGTTCTCAAGTTATAGACTCTGAAGGCTTTTGTGGAAAGTGGATATCCAAGAAAGATTCCTTCATCAGCTTTTAGATCAAATTTGGATAGCTGTTCAGGATGAGTCATAAGAATAAAACACTTGCATCCAAATACGTGAAAATACTTCAGATTTGGCTTCTTTTTCTTCACCATCTCATATGGTGTCTTTCCATGCTTGTTAATTAGTATTGCATTCTGAGTAAAACAAGCAGTCTACACAGCTTCAGCCCAGAAATAGGTTGAAAGCTTTGCTTCATCAAGCATTGTACGTGCAGCTTCAATGAGAGTTCTATTCTTTCTTTCAACAACTCCATTTTGTTGTGGAGTTCCAGAAGCAGAAAATTCCTGCTTGATTCCATGGTTTTTGCAGAACTCTTCCATTATCAAATTCTTGAACTCAGTACCATTATCACTTCTTATTATCTTCACAGAATCTTTGACCAACTTATCCAGTTGCCTGATATGATCAATCAAGATAGATGTAGTTTCACTTTTTGTGTGCAAAAAATACACCCATGTGTATCTGGTGAACTCATCCACTATGACCATAGCATATTTCTTCTTTGCAATAGACATGACATTTACTGGACCAAATAGATCAACATGCAGTAGGTGATAAGGCTCAAGAATTGATGATTCAGTCTTGCTCTTGAATGAGGATTTCCTTTGTTTAGCCTTCTGACAAGAATTACAAAGGCCATCAGGAGCAAATACTGACTTTGGCAGTCCTCTCACAAGATCTTTCTTGACTAATTCATTTATATTGTTGAAATTTAAATGAGAGAGTTTCTTGTGCCAATTCCAGCTTTCTTCAATTGATACTCTACTCATCAGACAGATTGCAGAACCATTACTTGTTGAAAGCTTGGCTTCATAGATGTTACCACGCCTGTATCCTTTCAGAACAACTTTGCCTGTAGATTTACTTACAACTTCATAGTGTTCTTCAAAGAAATCCACATGATAACCTCTGTCATATATTTGACTAACACTCAGCAGATTGTGTTTAAGTCCTGAGACCAAAGCTACTTCCTTAATGATGACATTCCCGAGATTGATATTGCCATATCCCAATGTTTTTCCAATGTTGCCATCTCCATAAGAAACATTTGGGCCAGCCTTCTCCACAAAGTCTGATAGCAGGGCTTTATTTCCAGTTATATGTCCTGAACATCCACTGTCCAGAACTAGGATGTTTTTCCTGTTGCCCTGCAATCACAAAGACCACTAATGCTTAGTTTTAAGGACCCAGACTTGCTTGGATCCTTTGGCCTTATTAAGTTTGTTAACATTTGCAGCGGATTTAGCATCAGAGTTTATGTTAACATTTTTCTTATCAGAATTTACACTATCAGACTTTGAATCAGAACTTACACTAGAAGGAACAATGCTAAATTTCTTTAAAGAAGGTTTTATTTGATAATAATCATAGTACAGACTATGATATTCCTTACAAGTATCAATGGAATGCCATAAACTACCACAATGAAAACAAGGATTTTGTGGCTTATATCTAATAGACTGACTCTTAACTCCTGACTTTGAGGGTAAGGAGTTTATATTCTTATTCTTCCTGCAAAAAGTAGCCAGATTGTTAGAACTTCCACAGTTATGACATGTTTTTCTAGGAGCATCAGGAACAGACTTATAATCATTGCTTTTATTCACACCTTCTTTTCCATTCCTATTTTTCTTAGGTGATTTTACCTTGTTTGTATTCTTAACATTTTTCAGGTTATGCTTAAGCTGCTTCTTTGTCATTAAGCCTGCGTTTACTTCAGTTGTCTTTTCCTGTTTTAGTTTGTCAGAAGTTAATTCCTTTTTAACTTCTGATTTCTCGGTATCAGATTTTACAGCTACAAACTTAACAGGTTTTAACTTGGGCTTTTATTTAACAACTATAGGCTTAATATCTTCAGCTCCTTTATCATTCTTACCATCTCCATAACCTAAACCCTCTTTCCAGTTTTCACTACTTAACAAATTCTGAGTTGTTCTGCCAGAGTTAGTCCAAGTCCTGATAATCTCTTTTTCCTTTTCTAACTCAGCTTTTAGAGATTCATTCATTTTAAGCACTGCATCCCTAACATAGAAAGCATCATCTCTATCTTTCTGAGTTTGATGGAACATGACTAACTCTTTTTCTAAATAATCATTCCTCTTTTTGCAAGCAAGATTTTCAGAAGTTAATCTTTCACATCTTAAAGTTTGATCTCTATAACTAATGAACATGGTTTTAAGACATCTTCTCAACTCATTACTATCATCAATATGAAAGGCATAAGTAGTTTGAGGTACCTTTAACTCAGCAGCTTCAGAACTGCTTTCAGCACTTGCCATATCAGCATTTGCCATCAAGGCATAATTCTCCTCACTTTCAGAATCTGAAGTGTCTGTCCAGCTTTTCTTCTTTATGACAAGAGCCTTGCCTTTATCACTCTTCACTTTCTTGCAATCAGGAGATATGTGGCCTTTCTCACCACAGTTGTAGCATTTGACATTTGTATAATCTCCTCTGTCAGACTTTCCTCCTCTGCCCTCAGATTTTCTGAAATTCTTCTAATCAGAACTTGCACTTTTCCTGGAAAACTTCTTTCCCTTCCTGAACTTCCTGTATGCAATCTTTGTGATTCCTTTCACCATAAGAGCACACAGCTTCATCATCTCTTCATCAGCATCCGTCTCAGGCAAGCTTTCAGATTCTGAGTCATCATCACTTTCAGAACTTGATGATTCAGTATCAGATTTTGTGAAGAGAGCTTTACCCTTGCCTTTCCTTAAGGTAGCTGCCTTGGGGGATTCTTCTTCAGCCTTAAGAGCAACTGTCCTTGACTTTCCTCCTTTCCTCTTGCTTCTTTGTTCCATCTCAAGCTCATGAGTCTTGAGCATCCCATAAATTTCATCAAGAGTTGTTTCATCAAGATTATAGTTGTCTCTTATTGTTGTTGCCTTCAAATCCCAGCTTTCAGGAAGAGCCAACAGGAATTTAAGGTTTGAATCTTCAAGATCATACTCCTTATCAACCAGTGACAAATCATTCAAGAGTTTGACAAATCTATCATATAAATTAGTCAATGACTCATTAGCCTTTGAGTCAAAGTGTTCATACTCTTGAGTGAGTATTGTCTTCCTATTCTTCTTAATCGTATCAGTTCCCTGACATCTTGTTTCCAAGGCATCCCATATCTCCTTTGCAGTCTTGCAGTTTATTACCCTGTTTGACATTACATTATCAATGGCACTATGCAGTAAGTTTCGTACCTTAGCATCCTTAGCAATTGATGCGATATCTTCAGCAGTGTAGTCACTCTTTTCCTTTGGTACTGACTTTGCTGCTTCACCTGCAACTGCAACTGCGAGCTTGGTTGGTTTGTGAGGCCCTTCCTTGATTCTATCAAGATATTCTGGATCTGTAGCTTCCAGAAACATGGTCATCCTCACCTTCCATATGGGATATTCAGATGGTCTCAATTTGGGAACTCTAATAGTCTCATATCGGCTTTGAATTTGTGTCTTTGGAGGTTCTTCAATTTTGGTGGGCTTAGTTGGAGTTTCTACTTCGGACATGATTGTTTTTGGATCTTAAACTGTTTGTGTGTTAACAGATAGGGTCTGATACCACTTGTTAGGTCACACACACTGTAGAGGGGGGTGAATACAGTGTATAGCACAATCAAATCAAACTTTAATAACTCAAGTAATAGAAAACAAACTTTATTGAAAACAATAAACTCTGTTACAGTATGGAACTGTCCTCTCTCAGTGATGAACAAATATCACGAGAGCTGCTAGGGTTACAATGAATAATCTTCTCGATAATGATAATACTTATAGTGTTAACCCTATGTCTGTGTTTATATACTACACAGTTACAAGATAATCGCTAATTGATATGGAATATAATTCTGCTTCCTAAAATATATCAATCAGATATCTTTTCTTCCAAGTATTCTATTCTTCATAGAATTCCTTCTTCATGCATATCTCTTCTTATGTTTGTCTTGATCTTCTCTTCCTGTAAATCAGCTGCCTTCCTTATCTGAACATTTCCTTTAAGTCCTGATATTATCTTCTGATAGATATCTCCTGAACCTTAAGTACTGATGACTTAAGTTCTGACTTCAGTATAAGTACTGATTTCAGTTAAGTACTGATTTGTCCTGTTTAAGTAAGATTTGAAAACTAAACATAAATAACATTAGTCATGACATTATCAAATATATCTAACATGCTATAACCCAGTCAACATCTTGCAGAGTTTTTTCAACCTTCTTAGGTTCAGTTTGAGATAAAAAAAAGAATGGTAGAGACATTCATTCTGAGTGGTTTTTCTTGTTCTTAGCCAACTGCAGGGTTTCCAATGATTAAGTCATGTGTGTGTGACTTAGACCATTTTTTTACAGATGGAAGTTAACTCCTTGAAGACGAACCTCCCCCTTGATCCATGAACTATCTGTTATTTCTTTGATTAGTACCACTATTATCTCCTGATGCTCTTCCTAAATTAGTGTTCCCATTATTATCAGTATATGATTCATCAAAATTTGAGAAAGATGAGTCTGATGATCTTTGTACTGATGTCTCTTGAGTTAAATCACTTGTAGTAGTCTCTGGATTTTAGTCATGTTTCTCTCCATCAACATATGCTTCAGTGTTAAAAGTATTTCCACTGTATTATGGAATCTCAGAGCTTTGAGTGATATCAGGACTTACTGTATCAGAGTCAGGACTTAAAAGTTCAGCATAAGGTACTTCATTTTCAAATCTCAATTTGTCATGGTCATCTACATCTTCTAGACATGTTATCTTCTTATCATCAAAAGATACATGTATAGATTCCATGACTGTTCTTGTTCTCATATTGTAAACTCTGAAGGCTTTTGTGGATAATGGATATCCCACAAAAATTCCTTCATCAGCTTTTGAGATCAAACTTAGTCAGCTGCTGTGGATGGGTTTTGAGAACAAAACACTTACAACCAAAAATATAAAAGTACTTCAAATTTGGCTTCTTTCCCTTCACCATCTCAAAGGGTGTTTTTCCATGCTTGTTGATCAATGTTGCATTTTGTGTAAAGAAAGCAGTTTGCAGAGCCTCAATCCAGAAGTAGGTAGGCAATCTTGCTTCCTCTAGCATGGTTCTTTCAGCTTCTATCAGAGTTCTATTCTTTCTTTCAACAACTCCATTTTTTTGTGGAGTTCCAGGAGCAGAAAACTCTTGTTTAATCCCCTTGAGTTTGCAGAACTCTTCCATAGACCTATTCTTGAATTCGGGTCCATTATCACTTTTGATGATCTTCACTTTGTATGTTGACCCTTTTTCCAGCTCCCTCATATGATCAAGAAGAATGGATGGAGATTCATCCTTGGTGTGCAGATGATACACCCATGTGTATCTTGTATATTCATCAACAATTACGAGTGCATACCTCTTGTTGGCAATTGACATAACATTCACTGGACCAAAGAGATCAACATAAAGTAGATGATATGGTTCAAGAATGGAGGATTCGGTTTTACACTTAAAAGAAGTTTTCCTTTGCTTGGCTTTCTGGCATGAGTCACATAAGCCATCAGGAGTAAAAATTGCATTGGGAAATCCTCTTACAAGATCTTTCCTCACAAGTTCATTGATATTGTTGAAGTTGAGGTGAGAAAGTCTTGTATGCCAGTTACAGCTGTCTTCCACAGATGCTCTACTCAGTAGACAAACTTCTGAATCATCAATACTTGTGGAGACCCTGTCTTCATATAAACTACCATGTCTTACACCAGTCAATACAATCTTGTCATCATACTTACTAACAATTTCACAATGCTCCTCATAAAAGTTAATATGGTAACCTCTGTCACAGATTTGACTCACACTGATCAGATTATGCTTGAGTCCTGCAACTAGAGCTACATTTTCAATGATGACATTTCCAACTTTGATTTTTCCATATCCCAAGATTTTTCCTAAGTTTCCATCTCTGGAAGAAACGTTTAGGCCAACCTTCTCCTCAAATTTTGATAGCATGGATTTATAACCAGTCATATGTCCTGAGCATCCACTGTCCAAGACTAGAGCAATCCTCCTGTCACCCTGAAATTAGTAATTTGAACCAGTTAGTGTTTTAAGGACCCGGACTTGCTTAGATCCTTTGGTCTTTTTAAGTTTGTTAACATATGCAGCATAAGGCTTTTTATCAGATATTATGTTAACATCCTTATTATCAGTATTTATACATGCAAATACAGATTTTGCTTTAATTAAACAGGTTTCAGTTTATAATAATCATAATACAAATTGTGATACCCTTTAAATGTATAAATAGAATGCCAAACACTACCACAATTAAAATAAGGACTCTATGGTTTATATCTAACTATTCTATTCCTAAACTCTGATTTGGAAGGAACAATATTTATCTTTTTATTCTTCTTGAAAGCATTAGCAAGATGATTAGTGCTACCACAGTTTGAACGGGTCTTTCTAGGTGCATTAGGAAGAGTTACATAATTTCCATTCTTATTAACCCCTACCTTGTCATTCCTATTTTTCCTAGACCTTTTCCTCTTGTCTTTTATGTGTAGATCCTTCAGCTTTTGCTTAAGCTATTTCTGAGTCATTGAACCAATATTTACTGATTTTGTGTGAACTTGTTCACTCTTATCAGTACTTAAGTTTGATCTAGATGCTGAGGTTGTACCTTCCTCATGGATTGACTTAACAACATTACCACTAGGATTAAACTTAATGGTCTTTATTTGAACCTTGTTTAGTTTGACCTTGCTATCAATTTTTATTGGTTCTGTTCTCTCAGTTTCTTTTCCACTTTTCTTATCAGGATTAGATCTAGCTGAATATCCTAATCCTGATCCCCAACAGCCATTCTCTACAATTTCCTAAGTTGATTTTCCTGAGTTAGTCCAAAGTTTATTAACTTCTCTTTCTTTTGCTAGCTCCTTCTCTAGATAAGCATATTTTTCTAAAAACAATTCCTTAACATAAACAACATTATCTCTTTCTTTTTGAATTTCTAGCATGGAAAGCAACTCAATTTCTAGTGATCATTCATTTTCTTTAACACAGAGTTTTCACTCTTTATTTTATTATTCCTTAATGTTTGATCCCTCTAACTAACATGCAGAGAATTAAAAAATATTATTAATTCATAAATATCATCAGTATCAAAAGCAAGGGTAGTCTGAGGTATCTTTAATTCAGCATTGTCAGCCTCAACATTAACATTTTCCATGAGAGCATAATTGACTCCATCATCTGAATCTGATGAATCATCCCAGTTTCTCTTCCTTGAGATCAAGGCTTGTTTCTTCTCAGCTCTGGGGTTTCTGCAGTCAGCTGCAAAATGTCTAATTCCATCACAGTTGTAACATCTCTCTTTTGACTTGTCAAGTTTTCTAGATCTAGAATCCTTCCCATCAGTATTTCTTCTGTTGTTCCTCTTATTAGATTTTGAGGAACTGGAACCTTTTCTAGAAAATCTTCTCCCTTTCTTGAAGTTCTTGTAGACCATCTTCTTGAAGCTTTTAACTAGTAGGGCATCCATTTGATCCATATCTTCATTGTTGTTATGATCACTGTCAGTGTCTGATTCAGTATCAGTATTTGAATCATCATCATAATTTGATGATTCAGTATCTGACTTTGAAATCATGGCTTTCCCTTTGAAGTAGCTTTTCCTCCTAGCTTTCTCCTTTGGTTTCTCTTCAACTTTGAGTGCAACTGGTCTAGATTTACATCTCCTGATGATTTGGTTAGCTTCTTGCCGAAACAAAAATGGCTCATCCCACAAGTACCACTTCACCTCATGAAGAAACTTCTTCCTTTGAGCAGAAGACAATTCTGGAGGCATAATATTGCTCACAAGGTAGTTCACAATGTCTGCGAACCACGATTCTTCATCTTGTACCCCAAACAACTGCTCATCAGGAAAAGATTCATTTATCAATGTCTTATCCTGTGAAGTCATACTCAGATCTTCTAACCAAGAGAGATGATCAATGACTTGATTCTCATTACCTTTCCTATCCTTGATCTCCAACTCAAACTCCTGAAGTAAAAGAACCCATCGAATCAATCTAGGATTCGAGTCCTTCTTCGAGACAAGATAGCGAATATCAACGTGATCAATGAAAACTGTCACCTTCGTCCCAAGTAAATAAGATCGAAACTTCTCAAAACCGTAGAAAATGTCTAAGAGTTCTTTCTCAGTAGTAGTACAGTTGAGCATCATTGAGGGTCTTACTAGCATAGTAGACCACATGAAATATATAACTCTTCCTCTGCCCAAGAACTGCTCTAACTGCATAGTCACTTGCATCGCATATCATTTCAAAAGGTTCATTTCAATCAGGTGCAGTTATGATGGATGTCGTGATTAAACTCTTCTTTAAGATATCAAAAGCAGCTAGGTACTCGCCATCAAACTTGAAGGGAACATCTTTCTCTAGAAGATTGCACAACGGTTTAGAGATTTTAGAGAAGTCCTTGATGAAACGCCGTTAGAAACCCGCATGACCAAGAAAGATGCGGACACCCTTAACAGAAATTAATGGAAAAAGGTTTTCAATGATCCCCACCTTGGCTTTATCCACCTCAAGACCTTTACTAGAGACCTTGTGCCCAAGAATGATGCCTTGTTGCACCATAAAGTGACATTTCTCCCAGTTGAGAACCGGATTGGTCTCAACACACCTTTTAAGAACTGCACCAAGATTCTGCAAGCACTCGGCAAAAGAATCACCAAACACACAGAGAAATCATCCATGAACACCTCCACATTCTGACCAATCATGTCAGAGAAAATGGCCATCATATATCTTTGAAATGTAGTAGGTGCCCCACACAACCCAAACGAAACTCTTCTGAAAGTAAAAGTACCAAACAGACAAGTGAAGGTAGTCTTTTCCTGATCTTCTGGAGTGATGCAAATCTGATTATAACCCGAATAGCCATCCAAAAGACAATAGTACTCATGCTCATCCAACCTATCAAGCATCTGATCAATAAAAGGAAGAGGGAAGTGATCCTTCCTCGTGGCCTTGTTCAGCTTCCTGTAATCCATGCAAACTCTCCACCTTGTGACTGTTCGAGTAGGAATGAGCTCATTCTTCTCATTAGCAACCCCTATGATACCTCATTTCTTTGGTACACACTGAATTGGACTCACCCGAGAACTGTCAAAAATAGGATAAATGATCCATGCATCTAGCCACTTGAGAATTTCCTTCTTCACAACCTCTTTCATTATCGGATTTAGCCTTCTCTGCTTCTCAATAGTTGGCTTGCTTCCTTCCTCCAGCAGAATTTTATGCATGCAATAAGAAGGGTTGATTCCCTTGATATCTGCTATGGTCCATCCAATTACTGATTTAAACTCTCTCAGAATTCTCAAGAGTTTTTCCTCATCACTACCTGAAAGGTCAGATGCAATAATAACAGGCAAAGTAGATGCATCACCTAAAAACGCATACCTCAAGTGTTCAGGCAAAGGTTTAAGCTCGAGTGTAGGAGCTTCCTCAATAGATGGCTTGAGGTGCTTTGGAGAATTTTTTAGCTCTTCCAGTCCAAGAGATTCAAACGGCATATCCATCCTTCTCTTCCAAGGAGAAGCATTCAACTACTGCAACTGCTCATTACCTTCATCGTCTTCACTATCTGAATTCCCCAACAAGGCCTTCTCTAAGACATCAGATGTTAGCATTTGATCAAGTTCTGAAGTAATCACAGAATCGATCAATTCCACTTTTAAGCACTCCTCATTATCAATAGGGAATTTCATGGCATTGAAAACATTAAAAGTCACGTCCTGATCCAGCGCTCGCATAGTGAGCTCACCCTTCTGCACATTAATCAAAGTTCGGCCAGTAGCCAAGAATGGTCTTCCCATAATTATGGGAATCTTCTTATCCTCCTCGAAATCAAGAATTACAAAATCTGCAGGAAAGATGAGTTTGTCAACTCTGATCAAGACATCCTCCACAATGCCTCGTGGATATGAAATCGAATGATCGGCCAACTGAAAGGACATATAACTAGGCTTTGGATCAGGTAAATCCAATTTCTTAAATACAGACAAAGGCATCAGATTGATGCTAGCTCCCAAATCACATAAACACTTGTCGAACAACAAGTTTCCGATGGTGCAAGGAATAGTGAAGCTTTCAGGATCTTTAAGCTTCGGAGGCAACTTCTGTTGCAGCACAGCACTGCATTCGTCCGTGAGAGCTACAGTCTCTAAGTCATCTAGCTTCACTTTCCGAGAGAGAATATCTTTCATAAACTTCGCATAGCTAGGCATCTGTTCAAGAGCTTCAACGAAAGGTATGTTGATATGAAGTTTCTTGAAAACCTCCAGAAACTTAGCAAACTACTTATCCAACTTTTGCTTTTACAGCCTTTTAGGAAAATGAGGTGGAGGATAGACCTATTTTTCCCCTGTATTATGCTCAGGAGGAGTGTGTTCCGCAGTTTTCTTCCTTGGTTCCAAATCTACTTCCTTCTGCCCATTTTCTTCAGCCACAGCTTCATCTTCCAAAACTTGAGATTTTTCGGGATTCACAACCTTCCCATACCTCAATGTAATTGCCTTAACCTGCATTTTTGCTTCCTTCTTGCCTGGCACTTCTGTGTCACTAGGGAGTGTACCAGGTTGTCGATTCAGCAAGGCATTGACAATCTGCCCAATTTGATTTTCCAAGTTCTTAATAGAAACTGCTTGGCTCTTGCATATGAGTTTCAACTCTTCCAATTAATATTTTTCATTAGATTGTTGCAGTTAGAGTTGTTGTCTTGATGCATATTGCGGTTGATGAAAACCAAGAGGGTCATATTGCTTTGTTGCATACTTCTGATAAGGTTGTTATACCGCATTCTGAGTGTTGCTCCAGCTGAAGTTAGGATGATTGTGGTTGTTGGGATGATAGCTGGCTGGAACTGGTTGCTGCAACTTTTGAAAGTTGCTCATGAACTCAGCCGATTCACTAGAAATAGCACACTGTTCTGCCACATGGGCACCCGCACAAAGCTCACAGACACTAGTGATTAGATTAACTCCATAATTAGCCAAAAAATCCACCTTCATTGTCAAAGCCTTAAGCTTAGTAGCTATAGTAGTAGCTGTATCTACCTCTAGAATTCCTGCTACTTTGCCTTGAGTTAGTCTTTGAGAAGGGTTCTAGTATTCATTAGCAGCCATCAGTTCAATCAAATCATAAGCTTCATCGTAGCTCTTAGCCCATAAGGCTCCACTTGATGCTGCATCAAGCATGGGTCTAGAAGTCGCACCTAAACCATTATAAAAGCAGTTAATGATCATCCAGTCAGGAATCCCAAGATGAGGACACTTTCTAAGCATCTCCTTATAATGATCCCAAGCTTCACATAAAGATTCTCCCGAATGCTGTGCAAATTGAGTAAGAATATTCCTGATTGCAGTTGTTTTCATCATAGGAAAGAATTTAGTGAGAAACTTCTGAGCAAGATCTTCCCACTTGGTGATAGAGCCTGGTGGTAGAGAATGTAACCAGCACTTAACTGTATCCCTCAGAGAGAATGGGAAAAGCCTCAACTTAATAGAATCTTCAGAAACATTGTTGAATTTGAAAGTGTCGTAGATCTCGATGAAATCTCTAATATACATATTGGGATCTTCAGTCAGAGAACCCCCAAACTAGACCGAGTTCTGCACCATCTGAATCGTGCTAGCCTTGATTTTTAAAGTGTTAGCCGCGATGGCTGGTCTGATAATGCTAGACTGAATATCATTGATTTTCGACTGAGAGTAGTCCATCAAAGCCTTTGTATTTGCTTCTGGTTCACCCATTTCAACAAGAGCTTCTTCTTCAACTTTCTCCTATTCTACAAGAACTTCTTCCTCTACTAAAATTGCTTTCTCCACTTTATCCAGTGTTCTCTTTCGAGATGGAGAACGCGTTAGCATAAACGCTCTCTAGAGTACCTGAAAAAGCAACAAGTAAACAAGTAAGTAAAATATCCAAGTCACTGAACTTTAACGACCACTGATGTCAAGCACATAAACTAAAAATTAACACCAAGTCCCCGGCAGCGGCGCCAAAAACTTGTTATGACGAAAACACGCGCTAATATTCACGCAAGTATACGCGTTCGCAAGTAATATAAAATTAATTATAGTTCATCCCCACAGAGACTGGTTTAGGTTTATTTCAATTAATGTACTTATGCAACAATGATATGGTTATTTTTCAATGCTAAGACGACTAACAAGTTGAGATTGTTTATAACTACGATTAACTAAGAGATTATACTAAATAACATTAACTAACAGATTTTAGGTTGTATTACTTATAGGATACAAACATGGGATTCTAACTTCACTACTGCTTCATTCAATAACCTTTTCTTCTTAACCTCAGCATGCAATGGTGATGACAACTACTCTGATAACATGAAACTAGTAAACGCCAACTTTCGTTGTACGAATACCCTACTACCAGACATCCACAAAAGAGATAGAAGTTGAACATACACCAATGATATTGAGACCATATATGTCTATAGAATTTGACAATATAAAGATTTATGCACAAGTTATCTATCGTGATTACATAGGGCAAGTAAGATGGTTAAAATTACCTACGAATCATGCATAAGAAATACATGAACCTATGCTAGCATGGCAAGTTCTAAACCTCTAAATTCACTTTCGTTTCAATAGAGATTAACACGATATCTTATAAGTTCGCGACGCTCATAAGACGAATAAGTACAACTAATACTAGATATTATACAATCACCACCACACCAACGTATCGAAACAAATTAACTATTGAAATTTATAAGTAAATCCATTAGAACCCCACGATAACGATTAGCCCATAACCAAACCCATCATCACCGTGGATTACGATGAAAGTATGGTATAATAAACTAAGTCTTTATAATACTGAATAATAATCAAAGTACGTAATCAAGAGTAATAGGTTCAACAAACAAGAAAACTAGCATCCAAGATTATAACTTAAATAAAGAATCACAAGAATAAACTAGATCCTCTTCGCCTTCGTTGTATTTGTGCTCCTAGGTCTTCTCATCGTTTTCTTCTTAGTCTCTGTTATGAAAAATGTCTTTTAGATGTCTTTATATAGCAGCCCAATCAGCATGGAAGTTCAGAATATCACTCTTCTACTTGAAACAAGATTCTTCAGTTTCGGCCTGGCGCGGCCGCGCGCTGTCCTAGCGCGGGCGCGCGCTATCACAGCGCGGGCGCACTGACCTACTGGAAAAAATTCTGAACTTTGTTTTCTTTGCTGGTTTTTTGATGGCGATCAACGAGCAAACATCCGAGACACCTTCCTAACACCAATTAGCACCAAAATAATGCTAAACCTCATCCTTTCTTCAATTATGCCTAAAATGCAAAACACTACAAAAACGTATCAAAAACACAAACAACTCGAGTACAAATCACCAAATCGAAGCTTTATGAAGCGTTATAAGTGGATATAAATGCCACTTAACACCAACCTTTCTCAGCATAGCTGGGACATCTTCACTTACATTTTTGAATAATTTCAGTTTCATCTCATTCTTTTCTAACTTTTCCCTCAACACAGCTTTTATCTCAATAGCACACTTCAGCTTGTTCTTGAGATATTCATTTTCTTGCTTGACAGTTTCAAGCTCAACAAGCTGCAGTTCCAGATTTTGTTTCTCAATCTCAAGCTTTTCATTTACTTTTGACGGCCTACTCACTTCCTCAGTAGCTGCCACCATGTTTGTGTGCATGTGAAACATCTCTACACTCATCTTTTCAACAGTCTCCCTATATTGAATAAAATTTAATTAGTAGTAAGAGTTGGTACCTCTGTTTTTGATGAGGACGACTCTCCTTACTCCAAGGCCATGAGTACATAGTTTCCAAACTCCTCCTTATCATCATTATCAGAATCATCCCAACTCTTTCCTTCTGTAATATAAGCTTTTCTAGACTGTTTCTTCAAGAAAGCTTCATACTTAGCCTCCAATTCCAAATGTGCTTTATCCTTTTTCACTTTCTTTGACTTTCTATATTCTGTGGCAAAGTGGCCCAATTCATCACAATTGAAACATCTTATTTTTGATATGTTAACATATCCATTTTTGTAGCCATTTTTGCTACCAGAGTTGTACTGAGCTTTTCCTTTCCAACTGCTGTCTTTGTTGAAATTTTTGTCATTTGTTCATGAAGAACTTTGGCTTCTTCTCTCTAATATAAGAGAATTTCCTTGCTAGGTAAGCCATGGATTGATCCAACTCATCAAGTTCATCCAAGGTATAGAACTCATCTTCTTCAAGTTCCAGAATAACTTGCTTCTGTGGATCCTTGTTCTTTTGCTCAACACTTGAGACAGTTGGTGTAATATCCCGTATTTTCAGAATTATTATTATTATTATTTGAATATGTTTATGTGATTTTCTGATTTAGAAGGAATAAAATTGGGGATATTTTATTCCTATTTGACGAGTTTATGTTATTAAATGGTAATGTACTAATTGTTGAGTGTTATATTGATCCTTGTTAATTTCTGAAAATATTTCTTTAAATGTATTATTTTCAAAAGTTTATTTGAAAACCGATCATTTTATTGATATCGGTAAATTGAGTTCGTTTAGTAATATTAGGGATTGGATGGATATTCTATTTATTATGTGTTGTATATAATATTAATTGTGTGGGACTCAGTTGTCATTGAGGATTATTTGTATTATTAATTACTGAGTCGTATCGTTTTATTTTTGTCTTTAAAAGTGATTTTATTGAAAATCTAATTTCATAAATATTTAAATTATCTTTCAAAAATATTTTTATGACTTAATAATTACAATAATTATTTTTGGGATTTTATAAAATTTAGAAATCAATATTTCATCAATTATTTAGCCCTGTATGATTTTCTGATTGCATTTATTTGTAAAATCCGTATTTAATTCCAAAATTCTTCAAAAATTATGAAACTCATATTTATTTAAATTTGGAATATTCTAAGAATTTTAAAATTATTTTGGGAATTTTTAGGATTAATTTTACCCGCGCGTTGAATCGTTTAATTGATAAAAGCGGGTATAAATTGCGTTTCAAAAATTATTTTAAAATTTCGAAATTTATGTTTTTATAAACTTCGGGATATTTTTAATATTTTAAGACTATTTTCGTGATTTTCTGAATTTGTTTCAAGTGCAGCTTGGTTCGTTAAATTGTAAAATGCGGATATAGTGCGCGAGTCAAAAATGGTTTAAAAATTATGAAAATTTTATTTTACTAGTTTTCTAATTATTCTGAGAATTTTAGAATTTGTTTGGTAATTTTTCTGATTTTATTTACCGGCGCGTTTATTCGATAAGTTGAGAAATGCGGGGCAAAACAAATTTTCAGGTATAAATAAGGATATGTTGGTGTGCTCTGTTAAAAGAAAAGAAAAAAAGAAAAAAAAATGAAAAACATGTCAGCCCCTCCCCACCCCTGCCACGCACACCCCCCACCCCTGTACTCGAGTATACCCCTCCCCATTTCCTTTACCAAAAAAACAATACTCACTCTCTCTTCTCTTCTGTATCCCCTCTCCCGTATATTTATATATACTTTCAACTTTCAAAAATTCATATCTTACAAACCGTTCATCCAAATTTCAATTATTATATATATAAATGATCAGCGCTTCGATACCTACGCATATGTATATATATTGCAAGGTTTTGAGAAAAAAAATTGCGGGGCATATTTCCATTATATTTCCGTTTTAATTTATTTTCGGGGCGTAGAAAAAGAGTTTGAAGGTGGTGATTACTCCACATGGTATCTCAGCATGTATATGTCTATGACCATTAATTTCGGATTTTTCTGGAGATATTTTCCGGACATCAGATATTCTCCTCGGGGTGATCAGAATTTATTTTGGGTAACGATTCCGAAATTCCGCCTTTGTACTTGTTTATATTATAGCATGTTAGTGTTATATATTTATTTCATAATTTTTAAAAATTGATGGAGAAGTCACTTTTGGTCCGAGTTTTGGTTCAGGTGGCCGTGTTATTCATTTCTGGAGTGTTTATATGCGTAAATATAAATTATTGTGTTGATTGTTGTTGGTTGTGTCGATATGATATCGACTGGCATTCCGAGAAATAGAGGAGGTGCTGTCCGATTTCCAAGAGAATATTATTTTAAATTATTTTCCAGGCTCAATAATTCTTATAAAATTATTTCGAGTGTTCGAGCACTATTATTTAGTTATAAATGATTCGGAGACCCGTTTTAATTCCGAAAAATGTTCAAAAATTCATAATAAATAAACCGTTCGTCCGTTTAATACGAAACAAACGCGTACAGACTCAGAAAAATATTCCGCTTTCAATAAAAATACTTTCGAGACCCGAATTCTTTTGTTTCGAAAGGTCGCTTGTTTTACGAATCATTCTGAGTCGATTTTTGATCGATAAATCATATTTTGACCCGATTTTCGTTTTAAATATACCGAGTCGACCCTTCTGATGAACCGAGTCTTATGTGATATGAATTATGTGATATATGAGTTATGTGCTTATGTGCTATGTGAATTACGTGTATATGTGGGTCATAAGTCTTGTGTTTGACTGATTTCCTTGTGTGTGGGCTATCGTATGGGTAGACGATAGGCTTTTGACGCGTAGTTTGTCGAGTGGTTATCGATTAGACAATTAAAGTTCTATATTTTAATTATAGATGCGGATCTCTCGAGTTGATCGGGACAAGGCGTTGGATAAAGAATGAGATGGAATGGTATTGGGTAGCTGACTTCTAGTAATCGCAGGAGCATCATATCAGTAAAGTGTTGGAAGGGAAGACGATGATGTTTTGAGACAGAATGTCAGAATTGATGCGTTATTGCGAGTGTGCTAACTGCTAAAAACCCAAAGGCAAGTACCCCTGACTTCACTTATTGTTCAAGTGACGTTATTTCGAATCATATTATGCAAGTATTGTTTTCCCTATTCTCTGTTCGGAATAGATAAATGTTTTACATATCGCTGAATTAAATAATTCTGTTTATGCAAATACTCATATGCTATTCTATATTCAGAATAGTTAAGTGATTTTACTTATCCAATTTCTGGATTTATAAATGTTTTGGATTTTGAGAAAAGTGATTTGGTTGTGAATATTCCTACCCAAGTTAATGGGGGAATAAAATTATTTCGGGTGTCGAGTATTATGACCCCTTTTCAATAAAAGGTTTTGAGATTTGATGGTTACTGGTAGCGTAAGAGGCCGAGGCACCGGTCCAGCGTGAGCTATTATACAGAAGTGTAATACGGAAGTGTAATATCTTACAAGGCTTGTTATGCCTTTTATGGCGCCCTATAGGTACCGTATGTCTTCGGGATACGGGTAGTACCTATATTTACGGTATACTGCGGGATACCGGTGCTGTTTCATGACTGATCATCAGGAACAGCATAGTGCATAATTTGGTTCCAATCGAAATTATTATATTAATTTTGACATCTTACAAGGAATGATTTATTAAGTATTTTATTTTCGGATAAAAGATGAAATGTGGTTTTGATTCAGTTTCTTATTTTGAGTATACTTAGTTTGTTGTTAAATATCAAAGATGGTATTAGTACAGATGATTGGTGTTGACTTCAGTATGGAATGTTGTGAGCATCAAAGTTCGTAGTGATATCTAATTTGATATGATAACAAAATAAGTATTAATTTCAAGAGTTCGGTTTTGAGTAAAGTTTACGATTCAATCCATAATCATTGTTTCATGTTAGAATTGTTTACGATATTTCCGTAAACACTGTTTTACGAGTTTTATTCTCGTCAAGATTTAAAGTAGTGCTGAAGCGTTTTGCTCACAAATATCAAAATGGTTTTGAATACGATTAAGGAATCAATTCTGGGATTCCTCAACTAAAGTTTTATGATTCAGCAATTATGATTTCTAAATGATCTGCACTGATGCAGATGTTAGTTTTTTTATCAAAATGACCCGATATTTACTATAATGAATTTGCTGAGCATTTTTTTCGCTCATACTTGCCTGTTTTTAAATTTAACCTCCAGTGAGGATTAGCTTGCGTTGTTTAGCTGCATAATTCGAGGAAGCAAAGAAGAAGCTTTTCGAAGGTGGTTGGTCCAGGGTTTGCGGACTAGTGTAAGTTTTATTGTGTAAAGTTGTTTATATTATATTATATATAGTTGTATATTTTATTTGGGCCTAGTATACTTCATTTCGAAGTTATACTAGTGGGTTTAGTTTTGAGTTGGAATTTATTGAAAAGGGTTTTAAAAGAAAGTGAGAAAATTTATTTGTTGAATTTGGATATCTTGTTTCTAGAACTGTAACCTTAAAAGATCTTGGATTAGTTTGGGGTCATTTATGCTAAATATCTTCCGCTGGCATTTAATTATTGATTAAACAGGTTAATTTGGATTGAGGTTTCATAGTGACGACCAAATCCCTTGACCGCGGATTTGGGGGCGTTACAGGTTGGTATCAGAGCTGAGGTTATAGTAAACTAGAAACGAGAGTGTGTAGGAGTGTGTATAGCTATGTGAGGACGTTTGAGCTCATATCGAGTTCCTGTTGGACTATTGGATATAGTACCAACGAATAAGTTAAGATAGGCGCATTCGTTTGAGATGGTTGTGCTGAGCTGGATGGAACTCCGGAAAGCTGCAAACTTCTATTGTGGAATCTTTCGAGACTACGATTCGACGACGATGGAGATTATCGATATCCCTGGAATATGAAGAAGTGTCGAGAATCGGATGACGAGTCAACTGAAGAGTTTAAATTGAAGATAAGCATTAAGACTTTGGCAATACCTTCTCTTTCTATAATTTCTTTTGGCCTCTCTCAAAAGAAGTAATTGTTAGAGGATATTCCCTAACACCCGTTTATTCATTTTGTGCCAGAATTTTGTTCTCTGGACTTCATTTTCTTCAGAAATATCATCTTTGAAATCTTATCAGTTCTATTCATTTGATTTTGAATTTAATTTATATTCTTTTATTCTGACTGAGATGAACAACCCTAACTATAGGGGACACAAGGTATACCTGTCTGTGTGATAGGAGTTGGATGGGACGCCATCACTTGTGTGTATTGTGAATACATGAAGGTTAACAACCTTTAGTAGTGTCTTAATTTGGACACGCAATACTAAGTTCGTTTGATCATATTGATCTCTCAGTTATTCCTTCATTTCAACAATACTTTTTCTCAAATTCAGATTTTGGTCCCGTTATGATATCAAATTCTCTTCTTTTTGAAATTCTATGATTTTATCATTCCAAATATTCGAAGGTATGCCAATCAAGTTAAGTTGAGTATCCTGTTCAAGTCAAAGTAAGGCGATGTGATGGAATTACGAAGGACGATAGTGGACTGCAATGTGATTAGAATATCAGGGGCGTATAGCGAAGTCAATCTGTTCTTTTATTTCTCTCTCTATCTTTCTTTCTTTTCTTCCCTCTATCTTTCTCTTTATTCTTCTTTCTCGCAATCAGTAAAGCGATTCTATTGAGGTATTGGTCAAAGGATGTGGAAGGAACAATGGTGTGGAGTGAAGCTCCCGTGATAATTGTGTGGTATAAGGAATTGCGGTGTTATTTGGAATTTTGGAAGAAAGTTAAGTAAGCAGTATTGGAAAGTTGGTTAGAAAACCCTTAATGTTTTCTTCTGCTGATTCCGAGGACGGAATCCTTATAAGGAGGGTAGATTGTAATATCCCGTATTTTCAGAATTATTATTATTATTATTTGAATATGTTTATGTGATTTTCTGATTTAGAAGGAATAAAATTGGGGATATTTTATTCCTATTTGACGAGTTTGTGTTATTAAATGGTAATGTGCTAATTGTTGAGTGTTATATTGATCCTTGTTAATTTCTGAAAATATTTCTTTAAATGTATTATTTTCAAAAGTTTATTTGAAAACCGATCATTTTATTGATATCGGTAAATTGAGTTCGTTTAGTAATATTAGGGATTGGATGGATATTCTATTTATTATGTGTTGTATATAATATTAATTGTGTGGGACTCAGTTGTCATTGAGGATTATTTGTATTATTAATTACTGAGTCGTATCGTTTTGTTTTCGTCTTTAAAAGTGATTTTATTGAAAATCTAATTTCATAAATATTTAAATTATCTTTCAAAAATATTTTTATGACTTTATAATTACAATAATTATTTTTGGGATTTTATAAAATTTAGAAATCAATATTTCATCAATTATTTAGCCCTGTATGATTTTCTGATTGCATTTATTTGTAAAATCCGTATTTAATTCTAAAATTCTTCAAAAATTATGAAACTCATATTTATTTAAGTTTGAAATATTCTGAGAATTTTAAAATTATTTTGGGAATTTTTAGGATTAATTTTACCCGCGTGTTGAATCGTTTAATTGATAAAAGCGGGTATAAATTGCGTTTCAAAAATTATTTTAAAATTTCAAAATTTATGTTTTTATAAACTTCGGGATATTTTTAACATTTTAAGACTATTTTCGTGATTTTCTGAATTTGTTTCAAGTGCAGCTTGGTTCGTTAAATTGTAAAATACGGATATAGTGCGCGAGTCAAAAATGGTTTAAAAATTATGAAAATTTTATTTTACTAGTTTTCTAATTATTCTGAGAATTTTAGAATTTGTTTGGTAATTTTTCTGATTTTATTTACCGGCGCGTTTATTCGATAAGTTGAGAAATGCGGGGCAAAACAAATTTTCAGTTATAAATAAGGATATGTTGGTGTGCTCTGTTAAAAGAAAAGAAAAAAAAAATGAAAAACGTGTCAGCCCCTCCCCACCCCTGCCACTCACACCCCCCACCCCTGTACCCGAGTATACCCCTCCTCATTTCCTTTACCAAAAAAACAATACTCACTCTCTCTTCTCTTCTGTATCCCCTCTCCCGTATATTTATATATACTTTCAACTTTCAAAAATTCATATCTTACAAACCGTTCATCCAAATTTCAATTATTATATATATAAACGATCAGCGCTTCGATACCTACGCATAGGTATATATATTGCAAGGTTTTGAGAAGAAAAATTGTGGGGAATATTTCCGTTATATTTCTATTTTAATTTATTTTCGGGGCGTAGAAAAAGAGTTTGGAGGTGGTGATTACTCCACATGGTATCTCAGCATATATATGTCTATGATCATTAATTTCGGATTTTTCTGGAGATATTTTCCGGACATCAGATATTCTCCTCGGGGTGATCAGAATTTATTTTGGGTAACGATTCCGAAATTCCGCCTTCGTACTTGTGTATATTATAGCATGTTAGTGTTATATATTTATTTCATAATTTATAAAAATTGATGGAGAAGTCACTTTTGGTCCGAGTTTTGGTTCAGGTGGCCGTGTTATTCATTTCTGGAGTGTTTATATGCGTAAATATAAATTATTGTGTTGATTGTTGTTGGTTGTGTCGATATGATATCGACTGGCATTCCGAGAAATAGAGGAGGTGCTGTCCGATTTCCAAGAGAATATTATTTTAAATTATTTTCCAGGCTCAATAATTCTTATAAAATTATTTCGAGTGTTCGAGCACTATTATTTAGTTATAAATGATTCGGAGACCCGTTTTAATTTTGAAAAATGTTCAAAAATTTATAATAAATAAACCGTTCGTCCGTTTAATACGAAACAAACGCGTACAGACTCAGAAAAATATTCCGCTTTCAATAAAAATACTTTCGAGACCCGAATTCTTTTGTTTCGAAAGGTCGCTTGTTTTACGAATCATTCTGAGTCGATTTTTGATCGATAAATCATATTTTGACCCGATTTTCGTTTTAAATATACTGAGTCGACCCTTCTGATGAACCGAGTCTTATGTGATATGAATTATGTGATATATGAGTTATGTGATATATGAGTTATGTGCTTATGTGCTATGTGAATTACGTGTATATGTGGGTCATAAGTCTTGTGTTTGACTGATTTCCTTGTGTGTGGGCTATCGTATGGGTAGACGATAGGCTTTTGACGCGTAGTTTGTCGAGTGGTTATCGATTAGACAATTAAAGTTCTATATTTTAATTATAGATGCCGATCTCTCGAGTTGATCGGGACAAGACGTTGGATAAAGAATGAGATGGAATGGTATTGGGTAGCTGACTTCTAGTAATCGCAGGAGCATCATATCAGTAAAGTGTTGGAAGGGAAGACGATGATGTTTTGAGACAGAATGTCAGAATTGATGCGTTATTGCGAGTGTGCTAACTGCTAAAAACCCAAAGGCAAGTACCCCTGACTTCACTTATTGTTCAAGTGACGTTATTTCGAATCATATTATGCAAGTATTGTTTTCCCTATTCTCTGTTCGGAATAGATAAATGTTTTACATATCGCTGAATTAAATAATTTTGTTTATGCAAATACTCATCTGCTATTCTATATTCAGAATAGTTAAGTGATTTTACTTATCCAATTTCTGGATTTATAAATGTTTTGGATTTTGAGAAAAGTGATTTGGTTGTGAATATTCCTACCCAAGTTAATGGGGGAATAAAATTATTTCGGGTGTCGAGTATTATGACCCCTTTTCAATAAAAGGTTTTGAGATTTGATGGTTACTGGTAGCGTAAGAGGCCGAGGCACCGGTCCAGCGTGAGCTATTATACAGAAGTGTAATACGGAAGTGTAATATCTTACAAGGCTTGTTATGCCTTTTATGGCGCCCTATAGGTACCGTATGTCTTCGGGATACGGGTAGTACCTATATTTACGGTATACTGCGGGATACCGGTGCTGTTTCATGACTGATCATCAGGAACAGCATAGTGCATAATTTGGTTCCAATCGAAATTATTATATTGATTTTGACATCTTACAAGGAATGATTTATTAAGTATTTTATTTTCGGATAAAAGATGAAATGTGGTTTTGATTCAGTTTCTTATTTTGAGTATACTTAGTTTGTTGTTAAATATCAAAGATGGTATTAGTACAGATGATTGGTGTTGACTTCAGTATGGAATGTTGTGAGCATCAAAGTTCGTAGTGATATCTAATTTGATATGATAACAAAATAAGTATTAATTTCAAGAGTTCGGTTTTGAGTAAAGTTTACGATTCAATCCATAATCATTGTTTCATGTTAGAATTGTTTACGATATTTCCGTAAACACTGTTTTACGAGTTTTATTCTCGTTAAGATTCAAAGTAGTGCTGAAGCGTTTTGCTCACAAATATCAAAATGGTTTTGAATACGATTAAGGAATCAATTCTGGGATTCCTCAACTAAAGTTTTATGATTCAGCAATTATGATTTCTAAATGATCTGCACTGATGCAGATGTTAGTTTTTTTATCAAAATGACCCGATATTTACTATAATGAATTTGCTGAGCATTTCTTTCGCTCATACTTGCCTGTTTTTAAATTTAACCTCCAGTGAGGATTAGCTTGCGTTGTTTAGCTGCATAATTCGAGGAAGCAAAGAAGAAGCTTTTCGAAGGTGGTTGGTCCAGGGTTTGCGGACTAGTGTAAGTTTTATTGTGTAAAATTGTTTATATTATATTATATATAGTTGTATATTTTATTTGGGCCTAGTATACTTCATTTTGAAGTTATACTAGTGGGTTTAGTTTTGAGTTGGAATTTATTGAAAAGAGTTTTAAAAGAAAGTGAGAAAATTTATTTGTTGAATTTGGATATCTTGTTTCTAGAACTGTAACCTTAAAAGATCTTGGATTAGTTTGGGGTCATTTATGCTAAATATCTTCCGCTGGCATTTAATTATTGATTAAACAGGTTAATTTGGATTGAGGTTTCATAGTGACGACCAAATCCCTTGACCGCGGATTTGGGGACGTTACAGTTGGAGTCTGGATTTCTTGTTCATCATCAGATGAAATACAATCATTAACAACTAATACACTTGTACCATCAATAATTTGCCCTTGACCAGCTCTTAAAGATTTTCTTTGAATCATTTCCAGTTCTTAGGTTTTTAAAATACCATATAAAACCTTCAATGTCATTCTGCTCAAGTCTCTCCCTTCTCTTATAGCTAAAATTTTCTATTCAAGATGGTTTGAAAGGGTGAGAAAAAATTTCAAGTTAACCTCCTCAGCTTCATAGTACTTGTCGTGAAGATGCAAGTCATTTATCAGCTTATTGAATCTTCCAAAAACATCAGTTATACTCTCCTTTGGTTTAGCCATGAAACCCTCATACTGAGACACCAGTATTCTCCTTTGGTTAGATCTAACTTCCTCTGTACCTTCACAAAGAATTTCTATTTTCTCCCAGATATATTTAGCTGTGTCACAGTTGACAATGTTATTGTACATGACATTGTCAAGTGACTCTATCAGAATTAATTGCAGGCCACTATCAAGAGAGACTTTTTTTCTCAGTTTCTGTGTATTTTGAAGGATCTTTAGGACCATAGTAAGCTGGGATGACCATGTCACCATCTGTAGACTCTTCAATCATTTCCATAGGAATAAAAGGTCCATTCTTCATAATCTGGATGTATAAGGGATTGGCCATCCATAGAAACATCATCATCTTCTTCTTCCATAATGTGTAGTTAGTCTTATCAAAGGTTGGTATCTTTATACTGCTTATCTTTTGTGTATTCATTCTTCCAAGATCTTTATATGTTTACTTTCAGATTTTGCTCTGATACCACTTGTTAGATATTGAATACAACACAAGGGGGTGAATCTGTTTTGAATATTTTTAAGTCTTTTTACAACTATTTGGAATGGTGAACAAAGCTGTCTAATTTGTAGAGATATTGTGTTTAATAAAATAAACAAAGCATACATAATAAACATGGTATTTTCAAACCTCGCTTAACTTTTTATTAAAATTAAGTATGTCTTGCTACAATCCTGAGTTCTTTGTAGGTAAAGAACTAAACTTCTTTCTTGAGAGAGTTACAAGAAAATCTAAATCTCTTTGTTTTTTAACTAAAACTAAGGACCGGTGTTTACTTTATAGATTAATAAATACAGGTTTACACAGCATGTAATAAGATGTATAAAACCATACTTTAAGTTATCTATAAAGCTTTCCATTTCAGGCTTAGAGGATCTTTACAAATCGTGTAGGTCTGTGACTTTACTTTTTCAGTTAATCTTGACCTTTGATCTTGCACTCTTCAAGCTGTTTTTGTAGACTTTTAAATCTAAGTGATTAGATCGCTTTTTGATTGATAATCTTGAATATTTAATTTGTCTGCATTCTGTACTTGAGGTTCATATCTAGATCTCCAGTTTGTTTTATAGAGAAGTGATATCTCGATAAGTATAATGGCTTATCGAGATCTCTTAGTTCTCTATAAGTGTCTTTGACTTATCGAGGCCTCTGTGTTGTCTATAAGTGAACTTGGCTTGTCGAGGTCTCCAAAACTCTGTATGTAGAAATGACTTGTCGATATCTCTGAGATCTCTAATGAGAAAATTGACTTGCCGATATCTCCAATCTTTATATCTTCATTTTGACTCGTCAATATCTCTGTGTTCTCTATATGTAAAAGGGAAAATGGATTTTTTCGTCATTCAACTTATCGTGTTTTTAGAAACTTGCCATTCAACTATTATTTTATTTCTTTCACCCATTAATTTTAGGTTCGTGTTTGATTTTAGTCACTAACGTTAGGTTCGGATTTGATTATTAGCATTATGTCAATTTTTGGTAGCATTATTAAAATATAGTGGTAGTTTATAATATTTTAATGATTTGATATATGTCTATATCTTTATATATAGTACTCCATATGTCCCCCAAGACGTTGACCTTGGTGATGAGAGTTTGACAAGCATTTTAAGGCTCCTAAAAGATGTAGTTTCATGAATTATTTTTAATTTTTTCTTCTAAATATTAATTTAACGTTTAAATTTTTATATACAAACAAAATTTAAAAAATAAGTTATAAAACTATGTTTGTAAGATAAATATCTTGTGAGAGTTGTTTGATTTAATACCAAATTCACATTATTACAACATTATTATATTTTTGTGTTTATATATATATTTGTTTCATAATTCTATTAGAATAGATGGGTTTATAGTTTTGATTTTGGGTCGGTAAGAGTTGCATGAAGGAGTTGTTATTGGTGATTTCATTGGGCTTTTGAAAGTGTAGTTTGGTAAAATATTGATATATAATTTTTTATTTTTTTATAAGTACTTTATGATCAGTTTGCTAATTTGATTATATTGAATTTTTTATATTTTTATTTCCCAATAATTTTAGTACAGATTGTTATGCCTTTTCCTAATAATTTTGGTTTTGAGCTTAGTACCCCACCTAAAAAGTAACAGACGTATATGAACTGATTTTATGCGTCTGTTTATAATGTATTTACATCTGTTCTGACCAGATGTTTAAAATAACAATATGCTTCCGTCCTATAACATACGTATATAATTGAGACAATATACGACTTCTCCATATGCATCTAGCAAACTCAGATAGATATAAGCTTTCTTATAAAACACACATGACATTTTTTGTACTAGTTATCACTATATTTTAATAATGCTATAGAAAATTGACAAAATACTAATAATGAAATCCGAACCTAACGTTAGTGACTAAAAAAAATCTGAACCTAAAATTAATGAGTAAAACAAAAAAAATTATAGTTGAGTGGTAAGTTTCTAAACATACGATAAGTTACGTGACGAAAAAATTTATTTTCCCTATGTAAAATGACTTGTCGATATCTCAGAGATCTTTATATATATTTTGACTTGTAGATATCTCTGAGATCTCTAATGAGAGATTGACGTGTCGATCTCTTCAATCTTCATATCTCTATTTAACTTGCCGATATCTCTGGAACTTCTGTATAAGCCAATTTGGACTTCTCGATAAGTCATTCTAGAGTTCTTGAATGACTTCTCTATATGACCTGATCTGTGATCTATAGATATCTTGACTTAGAATATTTTTCCTAAAACATATTTATTCAATTCCAAACTTCTTCACCTTTTCTCTGAGGCATGATCTTGTTGATCTCCTTCCAGAGTTCATTCTTAGGTTTGAGACTGTTTACAGAAAAATACTCCACTCTAATCTTTAACATTTTTACAGACTCAAATAATACAGTATAACATCCAAATTTAGACTATCATACAACTAAATATTAGGATTGTCAATATGACTTAGTCTTATTATACTACAAGTATGTCTTGCGTAACAGTTATGGAGTTAAACTATATAATCAAATATTTTGATATATGGAAAGTGTTTTGTATAAATACATATACTTATTAGTATCTTATATAAATCAAAGTAGTGCCTTTATATGTTAATCAAGTATATCACTTGTATTTTTAAAAACAATCAACACCACAAAATTAAATTAAATCAACGGTAAATTAAAATGGTCTCTAGTTCTCTCACTAATAAGTGTTTTCTTTTCAACCTCCTCCTATATATATGCATCTGTGTATTACAATAAAATAGTCATTTCTATTTAGCCACGTAAAAGAAGTTACCGTTACATCCGCTCTGTCAAAGCCATCTATGTCACGTGCATTTCCCCGTCAAGTCAACGACCCTAATGGAGTTGTCATTAGTCTAAACGAGAGTTATTCATCGAGTCCCCAATAATTTAATGATCTTTTTTATATGACTACTTTAAAATTTCAGCCGCAAATCATATCACTAAACTTATCATTGATAAAAGAGCTGTCTAAGCCAACCTCAACATCAAAGACGGGCAATTGATCCCAAGAGACATCCAACTCAAGATATTGTGAATTTTATGAAAACACATTACACATGATATATAGATGTTTTGGAATACTCTAATAACCTCTATTAATAAACAAAACCTCTTATTAAGTAGTAATTTGGTTCCGCTATTTTTTTGGTTCCACCACCTTTTGGTTTCACCCTTTTTGATTTATGTTATAACTCTAGGTGTATTATATTTATTCTATAGTTTCATCACCTTTTAATTTTACTCTTTTTAATTCATGTTATAACTCTAATTGTATTATTTTTATACTTTTTTATCCTCATATGACTTATAATTTTATATGTATTTTTTTACCCATTTTTTATTTTTATTCGCCATGTTAGATATATTTGATAATATCATGACTAATGTGATTTATGTTTAGTTTTCAGATCTTACTTAAACAGGACAAATCAGTACTTAACTGAAATCAGCACTTATACAGAAGTCAGAACTTAAGTCGTCAGTACTTAAGGTTCAGGAGATATTTATCAGAAGATAATATCATGACTTAAAGGAAACGTTTAGATAAGGAAGGCAGCTGATTTACAGGAAGAGAAGATCGAGACAAACATAAGAAGAGATATGCATGAAGAAGGAATTCTATGAAGAATAGAATACTTGGAAGAAAAGATATCTGATTGATATATTTTAGGAAGCAGAATTATATTCCATATCAATTAGCGATTATCTTGTAACTGTGTAGTATATAAACACAGACATAGAGTTTACACTATAAGTATTATCATTATCGAGAAGATTATTCATTGTAACCCTAGCATCTCTCGTGATATTTGTTCATCACTGAGAGAGGACAGTTCCATACTGTAATAGAGTTTATTGTTTTGAATAAAGTTTGTTTTCTGTTACTTGAGTTATTAAAGTTCGAATTGATTGTGCTATACACTTTATTCACCCCCCCCCTCTACAGTATGTGTGACCTAACAAGTGGTATCAGAGTCTATCTGTTAACACACAAATAGTTTAAGATCCAAAATCAATCATGTCTGAAGTAGAAACTCCAACTAAGCCCACCAAAACTGAAGAACCTCCAAAGACACAAATCCAAAGCCGATATGAGACTATTAGAGTTCCCATATTGAGACCATCTGAATATCCCATATGGAAGGTGAGGATGACCATGTTTCTGGAAGCTACAGATCCAGAATATCTTGATAGAATCAAGGAAGGGCCTCACAAACCAACCAAGCTCGCTGTTGCAGTTGCAGGTGAAGCAACAAAGTCAGTACCAAAGGAAAAGAGTGACTACACTGCTGAAGATATCACATCAATTGCTAAGGATACTAAGGTACGACACTTACTGCATAGTGCCATTATTAATGTTATGTCAAATAGGGTAATAAACTGCAAGACTGCAAAGGAGATATGGGATTCCTTGGAAACAAGATGTCAGGGAACTGATACGATTAAGAAGAACAGGAAGACAATACTCACTCAAGAGTATGAACACTTTGACTCAAAGGCTAATGAGTCATTGACTGATTTATATGATAGATTTGTCAAACTCTTGAATGATTTATCACTGGTTGATAAGGAGTATGATCTTGAAGATTCAAACCTTAAATTCCTGTTGGCTATTCCTGAAATCTGGGATTTGAAGGCAACAACAATAAGAGATAACTATAATCTTGATGAAACAACTCTTGATGAAATTTATGGGATGCTCAAGACTCATGAACTTGAGATGGAACAAAGAAGCAAGAGGAAAGGAGGAAAGTCAAGGACAGTTGCTCTTAAGGCTGAAGAAGAATCCTCCAAGGCAGCTACCTCAAGGAAAGGCAAGGGTAAAGCTCTCTTCACAAAGTCTAATACTGAATCATCAAGTTCTGAAAGTGATGATGACTCAGAATCTGAAAGCTTGCCTGAGACGGATGCTGATGAAGAGATGATGAAGCTGTGTGCTCTTATGGTGAAATGAATCATAAAGATTGCATACAGGAAGTTCAGGAAGGGAAAGAAGTTTTCCAGGAAAGGCGCAAGTTCTGATAAGAAGAATTTCAGAAAATCTGAGGGCAGAGGAGGAAAGTCTGACAGAGGAGATTATACAAATATCAAATGCTACAACTGTGATGAGAAAGGCAACATATCTCCTGATTGCAAGAAAGTGAAGAGTGACAAAGGCAAGGCTCTTGTCACAAAGAACAAAAGCTGGACAGACACCTCAGATTCTGAAAGTGAGGAAAATTATGCCTTGATGGCAAATGCTGATATGGCAAGTGCTGAAAGCAGTTCTGAAGCTGCTGAGTTAAAGGTACCTCAAACTACTTATGCCTTTCATACTGATGATATTAATGAGTTGAAAAGATAGCTTAAAACCATGTTCATTAGCTATAGAGATCAAACTTTAACATGTGAAAGATTAACTTCTGAAAATCTTGTTTGCAAAAAGAGAAATGATTATTTAGAAAAAGAGTTAGTCATGTTCCATCAAACTCAGAAAGATAGAGATGATGCTTTCTATGTTACAGATGAAGTGCTTAAAATGAATGAATCTCTAAAAGCTGAGTTAGAAAAGGAAAGAGAGATTATTAGGACTTGGACTAACTCTGGCAGAACAACTCAGAATTTGTTAAGTAATGAAAACTGGAAAGAGGGCTTGGGTTATGGAGAGGATAAGAATGATAAAGGAACTGTAGATATTAAGCCTATAGTTGTTAAACAAAAGCCAAAGTTAAAACCTGTTAAGTTTGTAGCTGTAAAATCTGATACTGAAAAATCAGAAGTTAAAAAGGAATTAACTTCTAACAAACTAAAACAGGAAAAGACAACTGAAGTAAACGTAGGCTTAATGACAAAGAAGCAGCTTAAGCATAAGCTGAAAGGTGTTAAGAATGCAAACAAGGTAAAATCACCTAGGAAAAATAGGAATGGAAAGAAAGGTGTAAATAAAAGCAATGATTATAAGTCTGTTCCTGATGCTCCTAGAAAAACATGTCATAACTGTCGAAGTTCTAATCATCTGGCTTCTTTTTGCAGGAAAAATAAGAATATAAACTCCTTACCCTCAAAGTCAGGAGTTAAGAGTCAGTCTGTTAGATATAAGCCACAAAATCCTTGTTTTCATTGTGGTAGTTTATGGCATTCCATTTATAGTTGTAAGAAATATCATAGTCTGTACTATGATTATTATCAAATAAAACCTTCTTTAAAGAAAGTTAGCATTGTTCCTTCTAATGTAAATTCTGATTTAAAGTCTGATAGTGTAAATTCTGATAAGAAAAATGTTAACATAAACTCTGATGCTAAATCCGCTGCAAATGTTAACAAACTTAATAAGGCCAGAGGATCCAAGCAAGTCTAGATCCTTAAAACTAATCATTAGTGGTCTTTGTGATTGCAGGGCAACAGGAAAAACATCCTAGTTCTAGACAGTGGATGTTCAGGACATATGACTGGAAATAAAGCCCTGCTATCAGACTTTGTGGAGAAGGCTGGCCCAAGTGTTTCTTATGGAGATGGCAACATTGGAAAAACATTGGGATATGGCAATATCAATCTCGGGAATGTCATCAGCAAAGAAGTAGCTCTAGTCTCAGAACTTAAACACAATCTGCTGAGTATCAGTCAAATCTGTGACAGAGGTTATCATGTGGATTTCTTTGAAGAACACTGTGAAGTTGTAAGTAAATCTACAGGCAAAGTTGTTATGAAAGGATACAGGCGTGGTAACATTTATGAAGCCAAGCTTTCAACAAGTACTGATGGTTCTGCAATTTGTCTGATAAGTAGAGCATCAATTGAAGAAAGCTGGAATTGGCACAAGAAACTCTCTCATTTAAATTTCAACAATATAAATGAACTAGTCAAGAAAGATCTTGTGAGAGGACTGCCAAAGTCAGTATTTGCTCCTGATGGCCTTTGTGATTCTTGTCAGAAGGCTAAACAAAGGAAATCCTCATTCAAGAGCAAGACTGAATCATCAATTCTTGAGCCTTATCACCTACTACATGTTGATTTATTTGGTCCAGTAAATGTCATGTCTATTGCAAAGAAGAAATATGCTATGGTCATAGTGGATGAGTTCACCAGATACACATGGGTGTATTTCTTGCACACAAAAAGTGAAACTGTATCTAACTTGATTGATCATGTCAGGCAACTGGATAAATTGGTCAAAGATTCTGTGAAAATAATAAGAAGTGATAATGGTACTGAGTTCAAGAATTTGATAATAGAAGAGTTCTGTAAAAACCATGGAATCAAGCAGGAATTTTCTGCTCCTGGAACTCCACAGCAAAATGGAGTTGTTGAAAGAAAGAATAGAACTCTCATTGAAGCTGCACGTACAATGCTTGATGAAGCAAAGCTTCCAACCTATTTCTTGGCTGAAGCTGTGCAGACTGCTTGTTTTACTCAAAATGCTACACTAATTAACAAGCATGGAAAGACACCATATGAGATGGTGAAGAAAAAGAAGCCAAATCTGAAGTATTTTCACGTATTTGGATGCAAGTGTTTTGTTCTTAAGACTCATCCTGAACAGCTATCCAAATTTGATCTAAAAGCTGATGAAGGAATCTTTGTTGGATATCCACTTTCCACAAAAGCCTTCAGAGTCTATAACTTGAGAACAAGAGTGGTCATGGAATCTATCAATGTCTCTTTTGATGATAAGAAGATTACTGGACTTGAAGATTTCAATGATCATGATCAGCTGAGATTTGAAAATGAAGACTTAAATTCTGATACTGAAAATTCTGACAGTCTAAATTCTGATACTGCAAACTCTGATGGATTAAACTCTGATGTTATTGAAACTGTGGTGACTACGCCAAAGGAAGATGCACCTATGTAGGGAGAGCATACTCAAGATACAACCACATCTCAAGAAGCATCAGAACATAAATCTGGCTCTTCAAGTTCTGATTCGTCAAGCTCTGATAAGCCAAGTTCTGATAATTCTGAAAACTTAAATTCTGAAGAATACAACTCAGAGAGCATAGTTTCAGGGGGAGCATCAGAAAATGTTGATGAAGATAACATGGATCACGGGGGAGCATCCAGTTCTAGAGAAAACCTTCCATCTGCAAGGAAGTGGACTAAATCACATACACCTGACTTAATAATTGGAAATCCTGATGCAGGTGTCAGAACTAGAACAGCTACTTCAAGTGAATGTCTTTACAATTCTTTTCTCTCTCAGACTGAACCAAAGAAAGTGAAAGAAGCTCTTCAAAATGCTGATTGGGTGCAAGCAATGCAGGAAGAGTTAAATGAATTTGAAAGAAACAAAGTCTGGACCCTAGTGCCAAGACCAAAGAACAGATCTGTTGTTGGTACAAAGTGGGTATTCAGAAACAAAACTGATAGTGATGGCATAATTAGAAGGAATAAGGCAAGGTTGGTTGCAAAAGGATATTCTCAACAGGAGGGAATTTATTATGATGAAACATTTGCACCAGTTGCTAGATTGGAAGCCATAAGGATATTTTTGGCTTATGTTGCTCACAAAAAGTTTACTGTCTTTCAAATGGATGTGAAAAGTGCTTTTCTCAATGGAGAATTGAAGGAGGAAGTATATGTTGAACAACCTCCAGGCTTTGTAGATCCCAAATATCCTAATCATGTCTACAGGCTTAATAAAGCACTTTATGGCCTTAAGCAAGCTCCAAGAGCATGGTATGAGATTTTAGCTCAGTTTCTTCTGGAAAGTGGATTTAACAGAGGAACTATAGATAAAACACTGTTCTACCTCAACCATGGAAAGGACTCACTTCTGGTCCAGATATATGTTGATGATATCATCTTTGGTTCTACAAATGACAGACTTTGCAAGAAGTTTGCCAAACTGATGCAGTCAAGATATCAAATGAGTATGATGGGGGAACTTAGCTATTTTATGGGCCTTCAAGTCAAGCAGAATGAAGAAGGCACTTTTATTTGTCAAACCAAGTACACCAGAAATTTGTTGAAGAAATTTAGAATACAAGATTGTTCAAGTGCATCCACTCCCATGGCCACTGCAACAAAACTAGATAAGGATACCGGTAAATCAGTAGATATTACTGGTTACAGAGGTATGATTGGCTCTCTACTCTATCTAACTGCTAGTAGACCTGATATCATGTATGCTACCTGTCTTTGTGCAAGATTTTAAGTAGATCCAAGAGAACCTCACTTAATAGCTGTGAAAAGAATTTTCAAATATCTTAAGGGAACAGCTGATCTGGGATTGTGGTATTCCAGAGAATCGGATTTTAAACTAATAGGTTACTCAGATGCAGATTTTGCAGGTTGCAAAATTGACAGGAAAAGCACAAGTGGAAGCTGCCAATTTCTTGGAGGCAAATTGGTTTCTTGGTTTAGCAAGAAACAAAAGTCAATTTCCACATCAACTACAGAAGCAGAGTACATTATTGCAGGAAGCTGTTGTGCACAGATTCTTTGGATGAAGAATCAGTTACTGGATTATGGGTTAACATATTTTAAAATCCCTATATACTGTGATAATCAAAGTGCTATTGCTATGACAGGTAATCCAGTTCAACACTCAATGACAAAACACATCAGCATTAGGTACCACTTCATAAGGGAACATGTGGATGAAGGTACAGTGGAATTGTATTTTGTTCCAACAGATCAACAACTAGCAGATATCTTCACAAAACCACTGTGTGAAGCTACTTTTACAAGATTGGTAAATGAACTTGGAATGGTTTCAGGTTCTTTCTCTAAATCTGCTTAGTTTTTATTCTGATGCATCAGACTTTATGATCAGTATGTACAGAAATTACTCTCTTTGTGTATCCTGTGCTTAATTGAAAATTGCTTAAGTACTGATTGTTGTCTGATGTGAATTTCTAAACTCTGATAGTGATATGACTGTTTATGTAATTATTCAATCCTATGAGGATAACTGTGCTAGATGCTGACCTAGTAGTATTTAACATACTAGAGATCCCATGTTAGCAGTAATTATTTATGTGGAAATCTATTGACACAAGCAAATTATGATATTGAGCTTAGTCACGTTTACTTTGTCTATCTTATTACTAAGTCAAAAACTAGAATAATGCTTCTCATCTGTTAAGTTCTGATGTTAGTAAATCTGATGAATGTACTAAGTGCTGATAAACCTCACTCATCAAAAGAAAAAGTAAATGAAAAAGAAATAAAAATCAGGTACTCCTTTGAGGTCTAGAGTAAAAATGTGGAAGGGACGACCCAAGTGCATTGCTAGTATTAAGTAATATGCATCAGAAAAGCAAACAATTATTTTTCTTGGTGACTTTTCACACTCTATGATTACTGGAGAAATACTCTGTTAATAGCATAAATTCTGATAAGCAATCGTGACTCACTTACACTGAGAAGCAACTGTAAATTGGAATTTAAAAAGATGCATAAAATAAGCACAAAACAGTTGAGGTGGACTCATGCATGAACTCATTCAAAAGTAAACTTCGGAATAATGACAGATTTTTAGTAAAGTTCTTAGTTATGCCTTATTTCTAAGATGTACTGAAGTGAATCAGACTTTACTCTTTGTCTGATATTTTGCTTAATGCACACACTTACACTCCATATGAATGATGAAAATTACTGTAGCGTTCAATGTTGTTTTAGATGAACAGTTTATGTGTCAGATTGCATAAATTCTGAGGACAAGTTCTGATGGAAGTTCTGATTAATAAGTTCTGAAGAATCGAACTCAGAATTTGTGTGAAGAATCACAAAGATAGGCATTCATTTTTCGAGTTAAGAAATCATGTTCTGATGACTGTTAAGTTCTTATATAAGTCTAAGTGTTGTTATTAAATTATGATCCTCTACTTGACTTATTTGTGGTTAAAATCTGAAACAGTCCTATTTTTAATCAGAATATGAACGGGTAAGATATTAACAGTCAATACAATTAGGGTTAGTAGAACACGTACATGCACAGTAATGTTTTTTTACTTGTTTGTTGTGCACATTAAACCCTGTTTTACTTTTCCAATGACTGTTTTTCTTCTTCCCGGTCTAGGGAGACGAGGTAGAATTATTTCTACCTGTCAGCATTAAATTTCCTTGCATCTCCTGGCATTCTCTTGCCTATATAAAACAACACCTCAAATCAGCCTACACATCATTTCTTTTCTCACACACTCACTCTCCTTTCCTTCATACCAACACAAACATGGTCAACTACAATATGTTTTTGAACTTTGAGATCTTCAACATGGAGCTGAGCTGTGAGGATTGGCAGCAGGGAATGGCACGTAACTGTCATTCCTGATGAGATTTGGGACTCGGTTCCCCAGGAGGTTCTCACACACCTCCTGTTCTTTTACATGGACTACCATCGCCATCTGGAGCGATTGGAAGAAGAAAGGCTGGAAGCTCTCCGCCAACAAGAGCGAATCATTCGACTCGCTATTCTTTTTGTAGAGAGTCGGAAGAAGAAATAATTTGTTTTCTTCTTCCTGTTTTTCTTCATCGTCAGCTTTGTCCGGCTTCTTAGCCAAGGATAAAAGCTGTTGATGTTAGGTTTAGAAGCTTAGGACAATCTTGTAATGCTCTGATGTAATTTCAATTTCATGGATGTATTCTCTTAATATATTAATGAAATTTCTTATTTTTACAAAATTATGTTTCTGAGAAGTTTGCAATTTTACTGCACTGTTAAATCCTGATATATCCATATTCTGATGAACATTTTTAATTTTTGATTTAAATTAAGTTCTGATTTTAAAATATCAGTACTTGTTTACTTGATTTATTTTTTGGTCATTCTCCCACTTGATTTTTTTTCAGAATATTGATTTTGCAGTAAAAATAATTAAATAAGTGGGAACAGTTTAAATTTTGAATTAAAACTGACTTACCTCAATTAATGGGATTACTGGGTAAGTGGAACGGTTTTTCCTTGAAAAACTGCATGTGATAAGTAATGATTACTATTTTCCAGTGCCCATTAACTATTCATTATTGCTGCATGTCTGACAGGTGTCCAACGATTATTTTTTTTTAACCAAGTATAAGTAAGAGAGAGAGAAGATTATACAATCTTTTATTTACTCTTACAGTTTATCTCTCTTTCTTTGCTTTTACTCTCTCTCATCTCCTGAAGTTGGTTTTTCATATAGACATTTTATTAAACACCTTATAGGCAATCTTAATTTTCAATTTTTCTCATGGCACCTAAGGATTTGATCATCGATGGAGCCAAGTTCGTTCCCAACAACTATGCTGCAATTCTAAATCATGATGAAGCTCCGTCTGAGTTACATTTTGTGCAAGATCTTCTTGCACATAGTGAAATTGGGTATGCACTGACCCAGCCTTCCGTCTTTTCAAGCCAACAAGTTCTGACGTTTTGGCGGACTGGGCATTTTGATAATGGTGGTGCAACTGGTACTCCCAACATTGTTTTTGAAGTCAAAGATGATGTGCATGTGGTAACTCCTGGAACAGTTCGAAAGGCCTTACATTTACCAGAAGGCTGCATTTTCTCAACACCGGAGGAACCATTACTACAGCAGCTCATGGCCAGTTTGGGGTATGAGAGGAGTTTGGCTAAGCTTGGACAGTTGAAACGAGCACACATCAGAAAAGAATGGAGCTTCTTCTTCGACTGCATCACTAAAGCCTTCGGGAATAAGTGTTCTAACTTTGATGCCATTCCTATAATGAGTCAGCACATCGGGTATGCTATTATTAACCAAACTCATTTTGATTTTGCAAGTGCTGTGATAGGTTTTATTGGGGATAGGATGACAGAGGATAGGAATGTTGTCTACTTTGCTAGATTTTGTCAGCTTATATATAATTTATGTTGTGCTGATGAACCCCAACCTACCACTGACTTATACCCATCCTTTAAAATTGCTAAACAAACTTTTAATGACTTGGTAAATGCTGACCTTAAGAAAACGGTGGTTAGACCTTTACAGATTCCTCAGTCTGTAAAACAGATCCTGGTAAATGCTGATCCTCAAACCTATAGATCTGTTTATCCTGATGTACAACCTACCACCACATCTCAAACACCACACCAACCATCAGAACAAACCATAGATACATCTATACCTCAACCCTCCTTCAGAACATATCTTAAAACATATCCCACACCTTCACAGACAGCTAACCCTTCATCCTCAGCACCTACTGTGAAGCCTTCATCTTCCAAGCCCAAGAGGACAAAGACTGTTCCACAGACACCACAGAAGAGAAGGAGGATTGTTCTGAGAGATGAGTCTGATAGTCAGGAACAGGTTTCTACATCAGAACCTGTTGTTATAGAAGCTGAGAAGGTTCCTTCCCAGAAGGATTCTGGAATTGGGGGATCTAAGCTTCTCAAAAGGCTTAGAAGAATGACTTCTGCTGAACCTCCCAAGGACTCCCCACCTTCAAAGAGATACAAGAAATAGAGAGCTAAAAGGCCAGCTTCAGATGATGAGGAAGCAGCAGCTAAGGAAGGAGATCAGGAATCTCTGATCTCAAAAGAACCAGAATTTGTTGAAGCTACTGCATCTCCTTCTTCATTGTCTCCAACTCAGGAAGCTGCTACAGACAAGGAAAACACACCATCTGTGTCTCCTGTACATGAAACTGTATCTCCTGTAGACCCAGGCAAAAGTGCTGAAATTGATATTCAAAACCTGGTTGTGCCTGAGGTTCTCAAACTCCAGAATTGTCTACTACACCTTCTCTGCATCTAGATGTTGATGATCAGAATATAGGTGAGCATCAGGATATGGCTATTGATCAGAACTTGGAAACAGATCAGCACTTAGATGATGATGCTGAAGCCTCGATTGCTTCTCATACTGTTGTTTTATCAGAAGCTACTAATTCTGTAAGTTCTGATGCTGCAAATGCTGATGATACTGGTGATGCTGCTCCAAATGCAGATGCTGATGAAGCTGGTCCTTCAGGACATGCACCTCCACAAACTGTTTCTAAATCTGCACTAGTCAAGAAGTTTGTACGAGGAGAAGCACCAGTACCTTGGAGTGAAACTCCTAGAGGACAGGAGTGGACTAAGGAATGGAACTCGTTACCTTTGTTCCATCTGAAAAGATTCTTGCTGAGCACTTGGCAAAAGTTGATGAAATGTTAATTAATGATGATTTTAAGACACAGCTTCGAGTCACTGCATTGAGTACTAGACATCTGCAAGGTCTCCATTCAACAACTCATGCAGAGTTACGTCAAATTAAGGAAGAATTGCTCAAACAAGATATGACTAGGAAACTTGATAAGAAAAAATTCTTCCAACCTACCTTTGACAGAGTTGCTTACATTGAGAAGACCTAAGAGAAGCAACAGTCTCAGATTGATGATATTTTGAAACATCAAGCTTCTCAGCAATCTCAACTCGATGAAATCCAAGCCTCAATGGAATTGCTTGTCTCTCTTCTCTTACCTGCTGATGCCAAAAAGGGGGAGAAAGTAATTAAGTCCAAATGCAAAACTGATCAGACACTGAAGGGGAAGGATGATGAAAAAGATGACCAGGGAAACTCTGGAATGGGTGGAGGTCATGGTCAAGGTAGAAGTTTTTCATCAAGAAGAGCTGAAATTACAAGTCACAGGACAAGTTCTGATGCTGGAAAAAGAATTACTTCTGCTACTGGTAAAAGGATAAGTTCTGATGAACTTTTGGATCTTGATGAAGAATTATCAAGACAGTTATTTCTAAAGGAGAATACAGGAATGGACTTGGAAAGTTTGATGGAAGAAGAAGCTAGACTTAAGTTAGAAAAAGTCAAATTTAAATCTGAAGCTTCGGTTGGTAAAAAGAAACTTCCAAAAGTCAAAGGCATTGTGATAAAGGAAAGAACAAATCCTGAAGCAACCAAGACTAAATCACAATTGCAGATAGATCCAAGGTCCAAGGGCAAAGAGAAAGTTGGTGAAACTATCAAGGTTTATGTGCCTCCTGTGAATGAAGAAATTACTGTTGAAGATGGTGATCTTGCTCTGACTTCAAGAAAAATTAATAAGACAACCTCTGACATGGCTCAAGTTATTCAGGGTAAAGATAGAGTTAGTTCTGATATCTCAAAGAAGCAAGTAACCTCTGACATAGCTCAAGTTAACTTGATATCAGAAGATAAATCAAAGGAAACCTCTGACATTGCTCATGTTAAACCTTCAAAGATACTCCTACCAGGATTCACCAAAGCCAAACAGACTCAACCTTTGAAGATTGCTGCAAGTGGTTTTGAAGCAAGAGTGGTTACTGGAAAGGAAGCAAGAGATAAAACTGGATTGGGAAGTGCTGATGAAAGAAGAATACAGAACACAACCAATGATCCAACTTCCTTAAGTGAACCAGGTATTGGAGCAACTCCTGAAAGATTGAATCAACTAGAATCTGTACAGATGGTTTACCATACCTACTTGAAAGAACACATCTTGTTGTACTTCATGACAGATGGTAGGGTTTATCATATAAGGGAAAATGCCATTCCACTGAAGTATTATGAAGAATTGGAACATGTGTTATTCTTACTTCAAGTGAATGACAAAATAACAGAAAGTGCTGCAAACTATTTGAAGAATCAGATTCAGAGACAGAAAAGGCTTTATTCTGTTAAGTCTGACAGCACATATCTTCCAAAGTACAGAGATCACAAGTGTGATATTGTTGAGATGAAGCCTAACTCTGCTAAGATTATAACTACCTTTCTGGGTTACAGAGCTGTGGAATTCAATCTTGAGTCTGACAAGGCGTATTTGATCAGACTGGATCAGGACATAAAGAAAGCTAAAATTAATGATCTCAGGGCTGCAATCTTTCAAACTGGTGAAGATTCTGCAGAACTTAAAGATGTTAAAAGGAGGATGATTGATGAACTTAGATATGCTGAGAAATGTTTGTTAAAGAACTATCTCAGAACAACTCCTGACATCAGAGAGATCAGAAGATGAAGCCAAGTCAAGATCTACAACTGCTCAAATTCTAATATGAATACAGAATGAAGTTGTTATCAGAAGTTAAAGTTGGTAAAGCTTTAAGGACTGTAAGTTATGGTTATCTAGTTGATAGGGATAAATAAATCCTGATTATATAATTAATTATTACAGTTTGGGCTACAAGGCCCAATAAGAAGATGTATGATATTCATACCAAAAAGGTTAGCATGTTGATCAGGCCTGGTAGACCAGATCAGGCCAGATGGAATAAAGAAGGCCCAAAAACCCTATATATTATTAATTAATTTCGTAATTAATTAATAAGGGAAAAATCAGCCATTGAGAAAAGTCCCGATACGGATATAAATCCTTGCAGATTAGCCTCAAGGGGATCTAAAAGGATAAGGAGTCAGTTTCCTACTTTTTAGGACTCCAAAGTCCATTCTAACTATGAGACTTGCCCACCAAGTCTCCTATACCAAGTCCTATTCAAGTACCCCCACATCTATATAAGGGGCCTCACCCCACAAATCAGAACTACGTTTTTTGGCTTGATTCTCTAATTCACAGAGATACGTAGGCATCTCGTAAAGGCAGAGTTAAGCTACGAAACAAGAGAGCAGCCATTAAAGGCCTTAAGCTCTCGAACCTTAGTAATAAATACAGCAATTATATATATTAGTTTTTAATCCATAACATTTGGCACCGTCTGTGGGAAGGCACAACAACAACCATGGCGAGAACACGGAGAACAATTGGAGCCCTGAAGGAAGGAACACCATCAGGGACAACCCAGGTGATTTCGTCAACCTTGGAGATTCCTCCCCACTCAACTTATGCATCTACTCAAGGGGAAGCCCAGATAGGGGCAACTCAACCTCAGCCACAAGGGACGACTCCCCCGACTATTCAAGGTACGGATCCTCAAGTTCAACAAGTACATGTACCTGTGACTTCTCGACCCGTCGGGTATGAATATTCAACTATTGTTACTACTAACCCCCTTATGGGATGCCCCTTTACCCCAAGGTTGGAGGAAGCGGACATGCTGGGCGAAGTGAAGCACGAGGGCAATCGACCCCCTATATACGAGGTTTGGCTCCTATCCCCGGGGATCGGGAATTTTCTGGTCCTTATACTGAGAGAGACTCCGAATCTTCGGATGATGAAGTAGCCCCTAGAAGGAGGCGTCTTGGCAAAGAGCCGATGGTCGATGGAAGACAACGCCCTCAAAGCACCCAAGGGGCGAATCCCCAAGAAGTGCAGGAAAGGATCAAGGCTCATGAGGCTGAAATCCAAAGGCTAAGGCGCGACTTAGAAGCTCACCAGGCCACCAGACCCTAGATACCCCCTAGGGGGAGAAATCCTCCTCCTCTCATAGACCTGGATGGTCTGGTACGGAGAAGGGCTGTTGTCCCAAGAACTGATCCAAGCAATCTCCTTCCCCTTGGAGATCCTGATGATCCTACTCCTCCCTTCACTGAAGAGATAATGAATGTCCATATCTCAAGGAAGTTTAAGATGCCAACCATCAAAGCCTATGATGGCACGGGAGATCCCGCTAATCATGTTAGGACATTCTCTAATGCACTGTTATTGCAACCCGTGAATGATGCTATAAAGTGTTGGGCCTTCCCTCAAACCCTGTCGGGTATGGCTCAAAGATGGTACAGTCGCTTGCCCCCAAACTCTATTGGGTCGTTCAGAGAGTTAAGTCAGGCTTTTATTAAGCAGTTCATCAGTGGGAGAGTCCATGAGAAACGTTCAACATCTCTTATGAGTATTGTGCAGGGAGCAAAGGAATCTTTGAGAGATTACCTGAATCGTTTCACAAAGGAGGCTTTAAAAGTCCCAGATCTTGATGATAAGGTAGCCATGATAGCACTGCAACAAGGAACTAGGGATGAGTTTTTCAACATGTCCTTGGCCAAACGTCCCCCTGAAAACATGTTGCAGCTCCAGGAGAGGGCAGGGAAGTATATCAAGGTTGAAGAAGGCATGAGGAAGACCGTAGTAAGTAATGAGCCCACTGGAAGCAAGAAGCGGAAAACTGATTTGGAGTATATTGCTAAGGACAAGTATCCTAGAACCGAACAAAATTCTGATTCAACCCCCAAGAAGGGAGGACTTGGGCAAAAATTCACTGAATACGCTAAGCTGAATGCTCCTAGAAGCCAGATTTTGATGGAGATCGAGAAAGATAGAGATATTCGTTGGCCTAAGCCCTTGAAGGATGATCCCGCCAAGCTAGATAAGAGCAAGTATTGCAGATTTCACAAAGAAGTTGGCCATGACACCGATGAGTGTAGGCAATTGAAAGACGAAATTGAGTTTCTGATTCGAAAAGGAAGATTGAACAAGTATACTGGAGAAGGAGGGGATAGAAACAACAACGTGAGAAGAAACTTCGATGACCGAAGGAGAGATCAAGAAGATCAGGGGCGAAATCCCCAACCTAGGGGACCAGTGATAAATTCAATTTTCAGAGGACAACGTCCACAAGGGTCTGTGATCAACACAATTTTTGGAGGACCAACTGCTGCAGGGTTATCCAAGAACTCCAGGAAAGCGTATGCTCGAGAAGTTATGCATATTGTTGGGGAAGACCCGAAGAGGGCTAGGACAGGAGTAACAATATCTTTTGATGATTCTGATCTGGAGGGTATAAAATTTCCCCATGATGACCCGTTGGTCATAACCCCGATAATAGGGAACAGCCCGGTAAGAAGGGTCCTTGTGGATAATGGAGCTTCAGTGGACATTTTGTTCCATGATACCTTTTTAAGGATGGGGTATAATGACTCCCAATTGACCCTAACCGACATGCCGATATATGGATTCGCAGGAGTGGAATGCCCCGAGAAGGAATAATCAAGTTGCCCACAACCATAGGACAGGAACCAAGGCAAGCAACTCAGATGTTGGACTTTTTGGTGGTGAAGGCTAGTTCGACCTACAACGCTATCATGGGAAGAACAAGGATACATGCCTTTAAGGCAGTCCCTTCTTCTTATCATTCAGTTATGAAATTTCTGACTCGAGATGGGATTGGAGAAGAAAGAGGAGATCAAAAAATGGCAAGAAGCTGTTATGTGGCCTCTTTGAGGGAAGATGGAGTCGGGGGGCAGGTTCTTCCTATTGAAGATATGGATGTCCGAGAAAATGATGAGAAGAGAGGAAAGCCAGCAGAAGACTTGGTTTCGATTCCTTTAGACCCCGAGAATCCTGAGAGGATGACTTTCATTGGAGCCACATTAGAGGAGCCCCTTAGAGGGAAGTTGGTGAAATTTTTGCAAGAAAATAGTGATGTATTTGCATGGTCAGCAGCTGATATGCCAGGCGTAGACCCGAAGCTGATTACTCATAAGTTAAACGTGGATCCAAGCAGGAAGACAGTGAAATAAAAGAAAAGAAATTTTGCCCCCGAAAGACAAGAGGCTATAAAACAGGAAGTAGAAAAGCTCTTAGAGGCTGGTTTCATTGAGGAGATTCAATTTCCAGAATGGTTAGCAAACCCTGTAATGGTGAAGAAGGCTAATGGGAAGTGGAGGATGTGTATAGAATTCACTGACCTGAATGATACATGCCCTAAAGACTCTTTTCCATTGCCAAGGATTGATACTTTGATTGATGCCACTGCTGGGCATGAGATGCTGAGTTTCATGGATGGATTTAGCGGATATAATCAGATTAAGATGCACAAGGATGACATTCCAAAGGTATCATTTATCACTGACTTTGGTGTTTATTGTTATCTTGTTATGGCGTTTGGTCTTAAGAATGCAGGAGCCACCTATCAAAGGTTGGTAAATAAAATTTTTAAGGATCTTATTGGTAAGACTATGGAAGTCTATGTTGATGACATGTTAGTCAAGAGTCTAGTAAAGACTGATAATATAACCCATTTGAGGGAAGCTTTTGAGGTCCTGAGGTACCACAAGATGATGTTGAATCCTACGAAGTGTGCTTTCGGAGTGGGATCTGGGAAATTTTTGGGATTGATGGTCTAAAAGAGAGGAATTGAGGCTAACCCCGATAAAATAACGGTAATCCTGGACATTGAAACACCAAAAACTGTTAAGGATGTTCAGAAGCTCACAGGAAGAGTTGTTGTGCTGGGACGATTCATCTCCAAGTCAGGAGACAAGTGCCTATCATTCTTTAAGTCATTAAAAAATATTAAGGACTTTGTATGGAGCGAAGAAAACCAGAAGGTTTTCGAAAAACTGAAGCAATATATGGCGCAGGCCCCATTGTTGGCCAAGCCAGTTTTGAGTGAAGTTTTATTCTTGTACTTGGCTGTTTCAGAGAGTGCCTTGAGCGCAGTGTTGGTTAAGGAGGAACTGAAAGTCCAGAAACCCGTATACTATGTCAGCAAAATTCTGCATGGTGCTGAATTGAATTATTCAACTATTGAGAAATTTGCTCTAGCATTGGTAATGGCTTCGAGAAAGCTGCGTCCTTACTTTCAGGCTCATCAGATTGAGGTGCTAACAAATCAGCCACTGAGAAATATCATTCACAGTCCCAAGGCAAGTGGGAGATTGATTAAGTGGGCAATAGAGCTGGGAGAGTTCGATCTCAAGTATAAGCCGCAAACGGCAATAAAAGCCCAGGCGCTAGCTGACTTCATGGTGGAGTGTACCATACCCAACCAAGAAGTCGGGGGGCAGGGAGATACCACACCACAAGACAAGGGAGTCGATAATGGGGACAAAGAGAAGGATGATAAGGAGAAAGAATATTGGGTTCTCTATTTTGATGGAGCATCAAAAACAAACTCCAGTGGAGCAGGATTGGTTTTGCAAAGCCCTGATGGGTTCTTAATTGAGTATGTTATGAAGCTAGACTTCCCAACCACAAACAATGAGGCAGAATATGAAGCCCTGATAGCTGGCCTTGGCCTAACTGGAACACTTAGAGTTAAAAACTTAAAGGTCCGTGGGGACTCGAAGCTGATCATATCCCAGGTAAAGGGAGAATTTGAGCCAAGGGATGATACAATGGCTAAGTATGTCTGCCTAGTAAGGGCTGTGATGACCCAATTTAATGAATGCCATGTTGAGCGCATTCCAAGGGAAGAAAATGCTAAGGCAGATGTGTTATCAAAGTTTGCTTCATCTGAGATAGAAGAAAGTTCAGGAAGTGTGTATTTCCGTGTTTTGAAGATAAGAAGCATAGATGTTAAGCTTGTGGCTCCTATAGGCCTGGGGACGTCATGGATTGATCCTATTAAGGCTCACATTCAAACCGGTTGGTTGCCAAGCGATGCAACCGAAGCACGGAAGTTAGTTATTCGGGCACTAAGGTACTCTTTGATAGATGGGATTTTATACAAAAGATCTTTCGTGGTTCCTTACTTGAGGTGTCTCAGGCCCGATGAGGCACGCTTGGCTCTTGAGGAAGTGCGTGAAGGTATTTGTGGGCAACACTTGGGGGGCAGGGCCTTGGCTCATAAGATAACCCGTTTAGGCTTCTATTGGCCAGAAATGATGGCCGATGCCAAAGAATATGTGAAGAAGTGTGATCGCTGTCAAAAGCATGCACCAGTTGTTAGACAACCCCCCGAGATGCTGACCTCTATCAACTCGCCTATTCCCTTTGCTATGTGGGGGATGGATATTCTAGGGCCTTTCCCTATGGCCACGGCACAAAGGAAGTTTCTTATGGTAGCCATTGATTATTTCACCAAGTGGATTGAAGCCAAACCCTTGGCCAAGATCACAACTAAGCAGGTTGCATAATTCCTGTGGGAAAACATTATGTGCCGATATGGAATTCCCCGTATCCTAGTCACCGACAATGGAACAAAATTCAACAACGAGGAATTCAAGAAATACTGTAAAGAAAATGAGATTGAGTTACGGTTCAACTCTGTGGCTCACTCGCAAGCCAATGGGCAAGCTGAGGTAGCAAATCGAATAATCCTGGATGGACTAAGAAAGAGGATCGAGAAGTCAAGAAATAATTGGGTGGATGAGATACTTCCCATATTATGGGCCTATAGGACTACCTGTAGAGTCACGACAGGAGCAACTCCCTTCATGTTGGCATATGGGGCAGAAACAGTAGTTCCCGTGGAGATATCACATTCCTTCCCAAGGATTTAGGCTTTCAATACAGAGGAAAATGAAGAAGGGCAGAGGTTAGCCCTGGATCTAATCGATGAAGTGTGAGATAGGGCACATGCAAAGATAGTAGAATATCAGAAAAAGGCTTCATTCTACTACAACCTAAGGGTTAAAGAAAGGTTTTTCAAACAAGGTGACCTAGTCTTGAGAAAGATAGAAGCTTCTGGTGTAGGACAGAAAGGAAAGCTTGCCCCGAATTGGGAAGGGCCGTACAAAGTCAAGAGCGTTCAGGGTAGAGGAACCTACAAGCTGGAGACTATGGATGGTTTTGAAGTCCCGAGAACCTGGCATGCACAAAACCTGAAGGTTTACTATGTGTAAGATAGTCGAAGTACGATTCTCACTTATCATTATGACAAGTAGGTTTAAAGCACCTTGAAGCTTTGCTTGCGTAGGATTTTATATTCCAGTAGAATTTACATTGTCTAGTTATTCTTGATTAGGGTCGAACCCATGCTTTGGAAAACCAGACTTCATATTAAAGAGTTTGAAATTATTTCAACCTAAGGATGTTTAAAGTTGTGATAATACCTTGTGTGGTGCACGTTTCACAAATCAAAGGGACAATTAGTTCAAATGCATATTAAGTATTGGAAAGATAAAGTAGAAAGAGGCAAGTAAGGAAAGTAGCATATGAAATAACCCCGAAGGTTAACAAGTTCTGACATAAACAAAGTTCACATATTGTCTAAAAAGAAGATATACATAAAAAACTTAGGCCTCGGAAGGCTGGGATTCTTCGGAACCACTATCCGAAGTCTCCTCGGACGTCTCAGTCGTCCCCTCAGAAGTCCCCGTAGAGGTTCCATCAGAACTGCCTTCGGATGCTTTGGATGATGCGGGAGACACTGGATTCTGAGGCGCAACCCTTGGAGGCTCTTCCACCCTAACCTTCTTCACAGCAGGCTCAGAGTTTTCTTCGGAAGAAGTCTCCTCCTCCCCAGAGCTGGACTCGAGTTCTTTCCTCTTGTGGCCTTGGCTCCCTGAAGGGTCGTCTTTGATCAGATCAGCGAGCTTGTCAGTAACACCCCCAAGCTCTGGAACTCGTACAGGGCAAGGAAAGGAGGACTGCTCGAGGACTTCTGGAAATTCATCTTGGATGGCCTCCACCGCAGCATCCCAGCCTTCTTTATAGCTAACTGGGTGTAGGAGAGCATCATGCTCCACCATCAAGTCCTTGAACTCCTGAGTGTCCATCCAGCCGTCAAAGGCTTTATCCTTCTGAGCCTTCAGGATAACATTTTCAGCCCGGGCCATTTCCAGGTCAGATGTGGAAGAGGCAAGTTGAGCTTCAAGGGCTTCTATTCTCTGGTTGGCCTCCTCCAACTTTTTATTAGCGTCCTCCAGGCCAACCTTCCAAGCCTTGGCTTGGTGAATCGCCCCTTGAAAGTGGGCGTTAGCCTACAAGAGAAGCAGCAAAAGTATGAGAAGAAAATTAAAAAGGGCAAGTATGAAGGGCATAGGAAAAGGACGTACCGTCGCTAAAGCCTAGGCTCCGAAAAGCTCATTCCCCTCTAAGTCCTGTTGAAGGACAAAGTCTTGATAGTCCACCGGGGAGATGGAATGCTTAGACCATTCCTTGGCAAGCGCCGTGCTGCCAACGATTGAATCCTTCACCGGATCCCCCATGCAGGTTGAAAATAGGCCCCTGGCCTTTGCTTGGTGCGCAAAACTTGGCTGGGGCCTTCCTCGCCTGGTTCCATTACTTGGAGGAGGAACTCAGGGAAGCGATCACCAAGGCGCGGGTCTTTAAAGACCTTTCTAGCCCGCTTCATCCTGGTTGTCTCCAGGTCTTTAGGCTTGGTAGCCTCCTCAATCTTCTCAGCCACTGCAACAAGTGAGATAAGTAAGTTGAAGAATCAGCGGAATAGAAAATGAAGGAAATAAAAAAGAAATATAAGGAAGGAAACTTACTTTTCTTAGGGACGGGAGAGAGGCCGCGTTCTACAAGAACGGTCTCCCGGATAAGGTCCCAAGAATGGGAAGTCCCATTATCTTGCGTAAGGAGGTTGAAAGCTCTAGCCTCCTCCTCAGACAAAGTTATATCGTTTGGGCTCCCATCGACGGCAAGCCCAAAGGACGATCGAAATAGGGTGCCCCAATCTCCACCCTCCCAAATGACGAACAAAAAATCTTTCTTCCACCCCAAGTTGTTGTCAGGGATGGACTTCCCGTTCACAATATGGGGAATAGTAGGGCACTGGTTTAGAGAAACCCAACCCGGACTTTTATCAGGGCTGTTTTTGAACTGGAAAATCTTTCTGAAAATGGCAACGGAAGTGGGGACATTGTGCTTGGCACATTGTAACAGATAGCACAGAATAAGCCTCCAAGAATTAGGGGGAGTTGGCAAGGGCTGATGCCCACATCAGCCAGTAAAAGAGGAATGAACGGATGAAAAGGGAGTCTGATACCTGCCCTTAGAGTATCCCTATAGACGCATAATGCGTCCTTCTTCCACTGGCAGGCCCTATCGGCCGGACCTGCAAGAACCAGCTTGAAAGGTTCCTTGATTTTGAAGCAGCTGCTCAACTTTTCCAGCTCCTTGGGATCCCGCAAAGCACTAATATGGTCGTGCGCGTCCAGATGCGCATCAGACGGGTACTCGTCCCCTCGAATATTGATCATGTCCATTAAGGAAGTGTACCTCGTTCGAATAGGGAATTCATTGGACTTTCTAGCCACGTTCATCTTGGTCAAGCGAGTCATTTTCTTGTCAGCCATCTGAAAAAAGGGCACATAGACAGGTTATCTTAAAAGGGCACACAATGGAAAAGTAGACACAAGAAGTAAAGGGAGGGATTTTACCTGAAGAAGTGCTCCTAAAAAAAGGCTTTGAGCTCCGACTTGCTGTTATTGCTCTGAGAATCTTAGCAGGAGGAGAAAGAAGAAAAACTTAGAAATGAGAAAGTGAGCAGTAGTAGCCTCTCCTCACTCCTTTATATAAGAGGAAAAGGGAAGTTGAAGGGAAAAAAGCCCATGAAGGATAAAGGCCCAAAGAAAAAAAGCCCAGAAAAAGGAATATTCCAGAATATTCCAAGGAATTCTAGAGAATTCGAAATCAATAAAGAGGCCCAGTAAGATTTAAGGCCCAATAAAGAGGCCCAGTAAGATTTAAGGCTCAATAAAGAGGCCCAATAAGATTTAAGGCCCAATAAAGAGGCCCAGTAAAATAAGGCCCAATAAAGAAGGCTAGGCCCAAATCCAATTAGGATTTGGAAAATGCAATACCCTAAATTGTAGCCTTAAAAGTTGTAAGGCCCAATGAAGAAGGTTAGTGGAAGACCAGAATTCAGGTCGAGAACCAGGTCGTGAATCCTGCCGAAATCTTTCGAGCAGGCACCCGAAAATAACGGGTAAAAAAGACCAGAATTCAGGTCGAATTCCAGGTCGTGAATCCTGCCCGAAATCTTTCTAGCAGGCACCCGAAAATAACGGGTAAAAAAGACCAAGATTCAGGTTGAAATCCAGGTCGTGAATCCTGCCCGAAATTTTTCGACCAGACACACGAAAATAATGGGAATAACAGGACTGGATTGAGGTCGAAGCTTCGACCAGGAATGAGGTCAAAATGAACCAAGCATTTTTCAATAATGGGGTTTAAAAACCTAGACTAAAACCCAGGTCGAAAATCGACTAGGATCCTGGTCGAAAACCAGGTCGTGAATCCTAGTCGAAATCCTTCGACCAGGAAGCATGAGAAACAGAGAATTTTCGAACAGGATTCAGGTCGAAACATCGACTGGAATCCTGGTCGAAATCCTAGTCGAAAAGTTCAAGACCAGGAATCGAAAAAGGGTAAGTTTTCGACCTAGATCCAGGTCGAAAGTTCGACTAGGATCCTGGTCGAATTCCTTCGACCAGGATTGCATGGCTGACCCATATTTCGACTAGGATCCAGGTCGAAATTTCGACTAGGATCCTGGTTGAAAAAGGGCTGGAAATCTGAAAAATCCCAGAAAATAAGGAAAATCCCAGAAATTAAGGGAAAAATCCAGAAAAATAAGGATAAATTCCAGAAATTAAGGGAAAAATCCAGAAAATTAAGAAAAAAATCCCGGAGTCAAGGGAAAAATTCCTGGAAATTAAGATAATTCTTGAATAAAGGGAATAAAAGTAAATCGTTATAAACGTGTAGGTCGCTCCACACTTTACGCAAAACGATACCCAGTAAGGGAATAAATGAACTTAACTTTCGCGAAATCTTATACGGTTGCTCAAAGGTTGGGGGGCTGTTATGGATAAAAAACTAAGGTTATTATTTGCTGTATTTATTACTAAGATTCGGGAGCTCAAGGCCTTTAATGGCTGCTCTCGTGTATCGTAGCTTAATTCTGCCTTTACGAGATGCCTACGTATCTCTGTAAATTAGAGAATCAAGCCAAAAAATGTAGTCCTGATTTGTGGGGTGAGGCCCCTTATATAGATGTTGGGAGTCCTTGAATTGGACTTGGTATAGGAGACTTGGTGGGCAAGTCTCATAATTAGAATGGACTTTGGAGTCCTAGATAGTAGGAAACTGATTCTTTATCCTTTTAGGTCCCCTTGAGGCTAATCTATAAGGATTTATATCCTTATCGGGACTCTTCTCAATAGCTGATTTTTCCCTTATTAATTAATTACAAAATTAATTAATAATCAGGGCTTTTGGGCCTTCTTTATTTCATCAGGCCTGATCTGGTTATTGGGTCTGGCAGCCCACACCTTGTAGTATTTAATTATACTATCATAATTTATTTATCCCTATCGTTTGCCCCCCAACTTTTGGGAAACATTGATTAGGTTTTGCAGAAGTTAAGTCTATTTATTCCCTTACAGGGTTTCGTTTTTGCGTAAAGTGTGAAGCGACCTACACATTTACAATGAATTTTCCTTTTATTCAGGAATTATCTTAATTTTCAGGAATTTTTCCCTTATTTCCGGGATTTTTCCCTTAATTTCTGGATTTTTCCCTAATTTTCTGGGATTTTTCCTTAATTTCTGGATTTTTCCCTAATTTTCTGGATTTTTCCCTAATTTTCTGGGATTTATCCTTAATTTCTGGATTTTTCCCTAATTTTCTGGATTTTTCCCTAATTTTCTGGGATTTATCCTTAATTTTCCGGGATTTATCCTTAATTTCTGGATTTTTCAGATTTCCAGCCCTTTTTCGACCAGGATCCTAGTCGAAATTTCGACCTGGATCCTAGTCGAAACAGGGGTCAGCCTTGCCATCCTGGTCGAAGGAATTCGACTAGGATCCACGACCTGGAATTCGACCAGGATCCTAGTCAAAATTTCGACCTGGATCTAGGACCTGGAATTCGACCAGGATCCTAGTCGAAATTTCGACCTGGATCTAGGTCGAAATTTCCCCCACTTTTTTTTTCAGCTTCTGGTCATGAGCCTATTGACTAGGATTTCGACTAGGATTCTAGTCGATATTTCGACCTGAATCCTGTTCAAAAATTCCTTGGTTTTCTTGCTTCCTGGTCGAAGGATTTCGACTAGGATCCACGACCTGGAATTCAACCAAGATCCTTGTCGAACTTCGACCTGGGTTTTTAATCCTTATTCTTGAAAGATGCTTGGCTAATTCGACCTCATTCCTGGTCGAGGTTTCGACCTCAATTCAGTCCTATTTTTTCCGTTATTTTCGTGTATCTAGTCGACAAGTTTCGGGCAGGATTCACGATCTGAAATTCGACCTGAATCCTGGTCTTTTTTATCCGTTATTTTCGGGTGCCTGCTCGAAAGTTTTCGAGCAGGATTCACAATCTGGAATTCGACTTGAATCATGGTCTTCCACTAGCCTTTTTTATTTGGCTTTAATTTAAGGTATTGTATTTTCCAAATCCTAATTGGATTTGGGCATGGCCTTTTTATTGGGCCTTATTGAGTTTTTCCAAATCTTACTGGGCCTCCTTTATTGGGCTTTTCCAAAGCTTACTGGGCCTCATTTATTGGACTTCTCCAAAACTTACTGGGCCTCCTTTATTGGGCTTCTCCAAAACTTACTGGGCCTCCTTTATTGGGCTTCTCCAAAACTTACTGGGCCTCCTTTATTGGGCTTTTCCAAAACTTACTGGGCCTCATTCATTGGGCTTTTTCAAAACTTACTGGGCCTTCTTTATTGGGCTTAATATTGATCTGTTTAGAATCCTCTAGAATCCTTGGAATATTCTGGAATGTTCCTTTTTCTGGGCTTTTTCCTATGGGCCTTTGTTCTTAATGGGCTTTCGTCCCTTCAACTTCCTTTTCCTCTTATATAAAGAACTGAGGAGAGGCTACTACTTCTTACCTTGTCATTTCTAAGTTTTCTTCTTTCTCCTCCTGCTAAGATTCTCAGAGCAATAACAGCAAGTCGGAGCTCAAGGCCTTTTTCAGGAGTGCTTCTTCAGGTAAAATTCCTCCTTTGCTTTTCGTGTCTATTTTTCCATTGTATGCCGTTTTAAGATAGCCTGTTTACGTGCCCCTTTCTTTTTTTAGATGGCTGACAAAAAAATGACTCGCTTGGCCAAGATGAACGTGGCTAGAAAGTCCAACGAGTTCCCTATCCGATCGAGGTACACTTCTTTAATCGATATGATAAACACTCGAGGGGACGAGTACCCGACTGATGCGCATCTGGACGCGCACGATCATATCAGTGCCTTGCGAGACCCCAAGGAGCTGGAAAAGTTGAGCAGCTGCTTCAGAATCAAGGAACCTTTTAAGCTGGTTCTTGCAGGTCCGGCCGACAGGGCCTGTCAGTGGAAGAAGGACGTGCTATGTGTCTATAGGGATACTCTAAGGGCAGGTACCAGACTCCCTGTTCATCCATTCATTCCTTTGCTACTGGCTGATGTGGGCATCAGCCCTTGCCAACTTCCCCCTAATTCTTGGAGGCTGATTCTGTGCTATCTGTCGCAATGCGCCAAGCACAATGTCCCCACATCTGTTGCTGTCTTCAGAAAGATTTTTCAGTTCAAGAATAGCCCTGACAAAAGTCCGGGTTGGGTTTCTATAAATCAGCGCCCCACTATCCCCCATATCATGAATGGGAAGTCCATCCCTGACAACAACTTGGGGTGGAAGAAAGATTTCTTGTTCATTGTTTGGGAAGGTGGAGATTGGGGCTCCCTGTTTCGATCATCCTTTGGGCTGGCCGTGGACGGGAGCCCAAATGATATAACTTTGTCTGAGGAGGAGGCTAGAGCTTTCAACCTCCTTACACAAGACAACGGTACTTCCCATTCTTGGGATCTTATCCGGGAGACCGTCTTGGTAGAACGCGGCCTCTCGCCCGTTCATAAGAAAAGTAAGTTCCCTTTCTTACCTCCTTTATTTCCTTCATTTTTTATTCCATTGATCTTCAACTGACTTCGTTTGTTGCAGTGGCTGAGAAGATTGAGGAGGCTACTAAGCCTAAGGACCTGGAGACAACCAGGATGAAGAGGGCTGGGAAGGTCTTTAAAGACCCTCGACTTGGTGATCGCTTCCCTGAGTTCCTCCTTCAGGCAATGGAGCCAAGCGAGGAAGGCCCCAGCCAAGTTTTGCGCACCAAACAGAGGCCAGGGGCCTATTTTCAACCTGCCTGGGGGATCCGGGGCAAGGACTCAATCGTGGGCAGCACGGCACTGTCCAAGGAATGGTCTAAGCATTCCATCTCCCCGGTGGACTATCAAGATTTTGTCCTTCAACAGGACTTAGAGGGGAATGAGCTATTTGGAGCCCAGGCTCTGGCGACGGTACGTCCTTTACCTATGCCCTTCATACTTATCTTTCCATGTTTCTTTTCTAAACTTCTGCTGTTTCTCTTGCAGGCTAACGCCCATTTCCAAGGGGCAATTCACCAAGCTAAGGCTTGGAAGGTTGGTCTGGAAGATGCCAACAAGAAGTTGGAGGAGGCCAACCAAAAAATAGAGGCCCTTGAAGCTCAACTGGCCTCTTCCACTTCTGACCTGGAAACGGCCCGGGCAGAAAATGTCATTCTGAAGGCGCAGAAGGACAAAGCTTTTGATGGCTGGATGGACACCCAGGAATTCAAAGACTTGATGGTGGAGCATGATGCCCTTCTTCACCCAGTTAGCTACAAAGAGGGCTGGGACGCTGCTGTGGAGGCCATCCAGGATGATTTTCCAGAGGTCCTCGAGCAGTCCTCTTTTCCTTGCCCTGTGCGAGTTCCAGAGCTTGGAGGTGTTACTGAGAAGCTTGCTGATATGATCAAGGATGGAGAGGAGGAAGATTCTTCCGAAGAGGAGCTTGAGCCTGTCGCTAAGAAGGCCAGGGTGGAAGAGCCTCTAAGAGCAGCGCCTCAACAGCCAGCATCTCCCGCAGAGGGAACCTCTACAGGGACTTCGGAGGGGACGACCGAGACGTCCGAAGGAACGACTGAGACATCCGAGGAGACTTCGGATAGTGGTTCCGAGGAATCTCAGCCTTCCAAGGCCTAAGTTTTTTTTTGTATATCTTCTTTTTGAACTTCATTCATGTCAGAACTTGTTACCCTCCGGGGTTATATTTCATATATTGCTTTTCTTGCCTCTTTCTATTTTAACTTTACAATTTTGAACTTTAAACATCCTTAGATTGAAATAATTTCAAACTCTTTAATATGAAGTCTGGTTTTCCAAAACCTTACACAGCATGGGTTCGACCCTAATCAACAATAACTAGACAATGTAAATTCTACTGGAATATAAAATTCTATGCAAGCAAAGCTTCAAGGTGCTTTTAAACCTACTTGTCATAATGACAAGTGAGAATCGTACTTCGCCTATCTTATACGTAGTAAACCTTCAAGTTTTGTGCGTGCCAGGTCCTCGGGACTTCAAAACCATCCATAGTTTCCATCTTGTAGGTTCCCCTACCCTGAACGCTCTTGACTCTGTACGGCCCTTCCCAATTTGGGGCAAGCTTTCCTTTCTGTCCGACACCAGAAGCCTCTATTTTTCTCAAGACTAGATCACCTTGTTTAAAAAACCTCTCTTTAACCCTTAGGTTGTAGTAGAATGAAGCCTTTTTCTGATATTCTACTATCTTTGCATGTGCTTTATCTCGCACTTCATCGATTAAATCCAGGGCTAACCACTGCCCTTCCTCATTTTCTTCTGCATTGAAAGCCTGAATCCTTTGAGAGGAATGTGATATCTCTACTGGAACTACTGCTTCTGCCCCATATGCCAACATGAAGGGAGTTGCTCCTGTCGTGACTCTACAGGTAGTCCTGTAGGCCCATAATATTGGAAGTATTTCATCCACCCAATTATTTCTTGACTTCTCGATCCTCTTCTTTAGTCCATCCAGGATTATCCGATTTGCTACCTCTGCTTGCCCATTGGCTTGCGGGTGAGCCACAGAGGTGAATCGTAACTCAATTTCATTTTCTTCACAATACTTCTTGAATTCCTCATTGTTGAATTGTGTTCCATTGTCAGTGACGAGGATACGGGGAATTCCATATCGGCACATAATGTTTTCCCACAGGAATTGTGCAACCTACTTAGTTATGATTTTGGCCAAGGGTTTGGCTTCGATCCACTTGGTGAAATAATCAATGGCTACAATCAGAAACTTCCTTTGTTCCGTGGCCATAGGAAAAGGCCCCAAAATATCCATTCCCCACATAGCAAAAGGAATCGGCGAGTTGATAGAGGTCAGCATCTCGGGGGGTTGTCTAACAACAGGTGCATGCTTCTGACAGCGGTCACATTTCTTCACGTATTCTTTGGCATCAGCCATCATTTCTGGCCAATAGAAGCCTAAACGGGTTATCTTATGAGCCAAGGCCCTGCCCCCCAAGTGTTGCCCACAAATACCTTCATGCACTTCCTCAAGAGCCAAGCGTGCCTCGTCGGGCCTAAGACACCTCAAGTAAGGAACCACGAAAGATCTCTTATACAGAATTCCATCTATCAAGGAGTACCTTAGTGCTCGAATAGTTAACTTCCATGCCTCAGTTGCATCGCTTGACAACCAACCGGTCTGAATGTGAGCCTTGATGGGATCAATCCATGACGTCCCCAAGCCTATGGGAGCCACAAGCTTAACATCTATGCTTCGTGTCTTCAAAACACGGAAGTACACACTTCCTGAACTTTCTTCAATCTCAGATGAAGCAAACTTTGATAGCGCATCTGCTTTAGCATTTTCTTCACTTGGAATGTGTTCAACATGGCATTCATTAAATTGGGTCATCACAACCCTTACTAGGCGAACATACTTAGCCATCGTGTCATCCCTTGCCTCAAATTCTCTCTTTACCTGGGATATGATCAGCTTCGAGTCTCCACGGACCTTTAAGTTTTTAACTCTAAGTGTCCCAGCTAGACCAAGGCCAGCAATCAGGGCTTCATACTCTGCCTCATTGTTTGTGGTTGGGAAGTCTAGCTTCATAGCATACTCAATTAAGAATCCATCAGGGCTTTGCAAAACCAACCCTGCTCCACTGGAATTTGTTTTTGATGCTCCATCAAAATAGAGAACCCAATATTCTTTCTCCTTGTCCCCATTATCGACTCCCTTGTCTTGAGGTATGGTATCTTCCTGCCCCCCGACTTCTTGGTTGGGTATGGTACATTCCACCACGAAGTCAGCTAGTGCCTGGGCTTTTATGGCCGTACGTGGCTTATACTTGAGATCGAACTCTCCCAACTCTATTGCCCACTTAATCAGTCTCCCACTTGCCTTGGGACTGTGAATGATATTTCTCAGTGGCTGATTTGTTAGCACTTCAATCTGGTGAGCTTGAAAATAAGGACGCAGCTTTCTGGAAGCCATTACCAAGGCTAAAGCGAATTTCTCAATAGTTGAATAATTCAACTCAGCACCATGCAAAATTTTGCTGATATAGTATACGGGTTTCTGGACTTTCAGTTCCTCCTTAACCAACACCGCGCTCAAGGCGCTCTCTGAAACAGCCAAGTACAAGAATAAAATTTCACTCAGAACTGGCTTGGCCAACAACGGGGCATGGGCCATATACTTCTTTAACTCTTCAAATGCCTTCTGGTTTTCCTCACTCCATACAAAGTCTTTGATGCTCTTTAGCGACTTGAAGAATGACAAACACTTGTCCCCCGACTTGGAGATGAATCGTCCTAGCGGAGCAACCCTTCCTGTAAGCTTCTGAACATCCTTAACAGTTTTTGGTGGTTCCATGTCCAGGATCGCCTTTATTTTATCCGGGTTAGCCTCAATTCCCCTCTTTGAGACCATCAGTCCCAAGAATTTTCCAGATCCTACTCCGAAAGCACACTTCGTAGGATTCAACATCATCTTGTGGTACCTCAGGACCTCAAAAGCTTCCCTTAAATGGGCTATATGATCAGTCTTTACTAGACTCTTGACTAACATGTCATCAATATAGACTTCCATAGTCTTACCAATAAGATCCTTAAAAATTCTATTCACCAACCTTTGATAGGTGGCTCCTGCATTCTTGAGACCAAACGCCATAACAAGATAACAATAAACACCAAAGTCAGTGATAAATGATACCTTTGGAATGTCATCCTTATGCATTTTGATCTGGTTGTATCCGCTAAATCCATCCATGAAACTCAACATCTCATGTCCAGCAGTGGCATCAATCAAAGTATCAATTCTAGGCAGCGGAAAACAGTCTTTGGGGCATGCATCATTCAGATCAGTGAAGTCTATACACATCCTCCACTTTCTATTAGCCTTCTTCACCATTACAGGGTTTGCTAACCACTCCGGAAATTGAATCTCCTCAATGAAACCAGCCTCTAAGAGCTTTTCTACTTCCTGTTTTATAGCCTCTTGTCTTTCCGGGGCAAAAATTCTTTTCTTTTGTTTCACTGTCTTCCGGCTTGGATCCACGTTTAGCTTGTGAGTAATTAACTCCGGGTCTATGCCTGGCATATCAGCTGCTGACCATGCAAACACATCACTATTTTCTTGCAAAAATTTCACTAACTTCCCTCTAAGGGGCTCCTCTCATGTGGCTCCAATGAAAGTCATCCTCTCAGGATTCTCGGGGTCTAAAGGAACTGAAACCAATTCTTCTGCTGGCCTTCCTCTATTCTCATCATTTTCTCGAACATCCATATCTTCAATAGGAAGAACCTGCCCCCCGACTCCATCTGCCCTCAAAGAGGCCACATAACAGCTTCTAGCCATTTTTTGATCTTCTCTCTCTTCTCCAATCCCGTTTCGGGTGGGAAACTTCATGACTGAATGGTAGGAAGAGGGGACTGCCTTGAAGGCATGTATCCCTGTTCTCCCCATGATAGCATTATAAGTTGAACTAGCCTTTACCACCACGAAATCCAGCATCTGCGTTGCTTGCCTTGGCTCCGTACCTATGGTGGTTGGCAATTTGATTATCCCTTCCACAGGACATTCTACTCCAGCAAATCCATATATCGGCATGTCGGTTGGTGTCAACTGGGAGTCGTTATACCCCATCCTTAGAAAGGTGTCGTGGAGCAAGATATCCACAGAAGCACCATTATCCACAAGGACCCTCTTAACCGGGCTATTTCCTATTATCGGTGTTATGACGAGTGGGTCGTCATGGGGAAACTTCACGCCCTCTAGGTCGGAATCATCAAAATCCAATGTTACTTTTGTCCTGGCCCTCTTCGGGGCTTCGCCAACAATATGCATAACCTCCCTGGTGTATGCCTTTCTGGAATTTTGGACAATCCAGCAGCAGTTGGACCTCCAAAGATCGTGTTTATCACAGGTCCTCGAGGGCGTCGTGGTCCTCCAAAAATTGCATTTATAACCGGCCCTCTAGGTTGGGGATTCCGCCCCTGATCGTCTTGGTCCCTCCTACGATCTTCAAAGTTCTTCCTTCCATTATTGTTTCTGTCCCCTCCATCTCTAGTATACTTGTTCAACCTTCCTTTTCGAATCAAAAACTCAATTTCATCTTTCAATTGCCTACACTCATCGGTGTCATGGCCAACATCCTTGTGAAACCTGCAATACTTGCTCTTATCTAGCTTGGCGGGATCAGCCTTCAAGGGCTTAGGCCAGCGAATATCTCTATCTTTCTCAATCTCCATCAAAATCTGACTTCTAGGAGCACTCAGCTTAGCGTATTCAGTGAACTTTTGCCCAGGTCCTCCCGTCTTGGGGGTTGAATCAGGGTTTTGTTCGGTTCTAGGATATTTATCCTTAGCGATATACTCCAGATCAGTTTTTCGCTTCTTGCCTCCAGTGGGCTCATTACTTACTACGGTCTTCCTCATGCTTTCTTCAACCTTGATATACTTCCCTGCCCTCTCTTGGAGTTGCAACATGTTTTCAGGGGGACGTTTGGCCAAGGACATCTTGAAAAACTCATCCCTGGTTCCTTGTTGCAGTGCTATCATGGCTACCTTATCATCAAGGTCTGGGACTTTTAAAGCCTCCTTTGTAAAACGATTCAGGTAATCTCTCAAGGATTCCTTAGCTCCCTGCACAAGACTCATAAGAGATGCTGAACTTTTCTCATGGACTCTTCCACTGATGAATTGCTTAATAAAAGCCTGACTTAATTCTCTGAACGATCCAATAGAATTTGGGGGCAGGCGACTGTACCATCTTTGAGCCATACCCGACAGGGTTTGAGGGAAGGCCCGACACTTTATAGCATCATTCACGGGTTGCAGCAGCAGCAGTGCATTAGAGAATGTCCTAACATGATTAGCGGGGTCTCCCGTGCCATCATAGGCTTTGATAGTGGGCATCTTGAATTTCCTTGAGATATGGGCATTCATTATCTCTTCTGTGAAGGGTGGAGTTGGATCATCAGGATCTCCAAGGGGAAGGAGATTGTTTGGATCAGTTCTTGGGACAGCATCCCTTCTTCTTACCGGACCATCCAGGTCTATGACAGAAGGAGGATTTCTCCCCTAGGAGGTATCTGGGGTCTGGTGGCCTGGTGAGCCTCCAAATTACGCCTCAGCCTTTGGAATTCAGCCTCATGAGCCCTGATTCTTTCCTGCACTTCTTGGGAATTCGCCCCTGGGGTGCTTTGGGGGCGTTGCCTTCCATCGGCCATTGGCTCTTTTCCAGGACGCCTCCTTCTCGGGGCCACTTCATTATCTGAAGATTCGGAGTCTCTCTCAGTGTAAGGACCAGAAAATGTCCGATCCTCAGGGATAGGACCCAAACCTCGTATATAGGGGGCGACTGCCCTCGTGCTTCGCTTCGCCCAGCATATCCGCTTCCTCCAACCTCAGGGTGAAGGGGCATCCCATAAGGGGGGTTAGTAGTAACAATAGTTGAATATTCATACCCGACGGGTCGAGAATTCACAGGTATATGTACTTGTTAAACTTGGGGATTCGTATCTTGAATAGTCGGGGGAGTTGTCCCTTGTAGCTGGGGTTGAGTTGCCCCTGTCTGGGCTTCCCCCTGAGTAGATGCATAAGTTGAATGGGGAGGAACCTCCACGGTTGATGAAATCACCTGGGTTGTCTCTGATGGTGTTCCTTCCTCTAGAGCTCCAATTGTTCTCCGTGTTCTCGCCATGGTTGTTGTTGTACTTCCCACAGACGGCGGCAAATGTTATGGATAAAAAACTAAGGTTATTATTTGCTGTATTTATTACTAAGATTCGGGAGCTCAAGGCCTTTAATGGCTGCTCTCGTGTATCGTAGCTTAATTCTGCCTTTACGAGATGCCTACGTATCTCTGTGAATTAGAGAATCAAGCCAAAAAACGTAGTTCTGATTTGTGGGGTGAGGCCCCTTATATAGATGTTGGGAGTCCTTGAATTGGACTTGGTATAGGAGACTTGGTGGGCAAGTCTCATAATTAGAATGGACTTTGGAGTCCTAGATAGTAGGAAACTGATTCCTTATCCTTTTAGGTCCCCTTGAGGCTAATCTATAAGGATTTATATCCTTATCGGGACTCTTCTCAATAGCTGATTTTTTCCTTATTAATTAATTACGAAATTAATTAATAATCAGGGCTTTTGGGCCTTCTTTATTTCATCAGGCCTGATCTGGTTATTGGGCCTGGCAGCCCACACCTTGCAGTATTTAATTATACTATCATAATTTATTTATCCCTATCAGGGGCAAATGATAGGGATAAATAAATCCTGATTACATAATTAATTATTACAGTTTGGGCTGCAAGGCCCAATAAGAAGATGTATGATATTCAGACCAGAAAGGTTAGCATGTTGATCAGGCCTGGTAGACCAGATCAGGCCAGATGGAATAAAGAAGGCCCAAAAACCCTATATATTATTAATTAATTTCGTAATTAATTAAGAAGGGAAAAATCAGCCATTGAGAAAGGTCCCGATAAGGATATAAAATCAGCCATTGGGAAAATCAGTTTCCTACTTTCTAGGACTCCAAAGTCCATTCTAACTATGAGACTTGCCCACCAAGTCTCCTATACCAAGTCCAATTCAAGTACCCCCACATCTATATAAGGGGCCTCACCTCACAAATCAGAACTACGTTTTTTGGCTTGATTCTCTAATTCACAGAGATACGTAGGCATCTCGTAAAGGCAGAGTTAAGCTACGAAATACGAGAGCAGCCATTAAAGGCATTGAGCTCCCGAACCTTAGTAATAAATACAGCAATTATATATATTAGTTTTTAATCCATAACACTAGTCAAATTCTCATGCATTTGTACTTAATGTTTTTTACATCATCAAATATCTGTTAACTTGTATATTATGCTAATTTACAAGTTGGGGGAGATTGTTAGATATATTTGATAATGTCATGACTAATGTGATTTATGTTTAGTTTTCAGATCTTACTTAAACAGGACAAATCAGTACTTAACTGAAATCAGCACTTATACTGAAGTCAGAACTTAAGTCGTCAGTACTTAAGGTGCAGGAGATATTTATCAGAAGATAATATTCGGACTTAAAGGAAACGTTCAGATAAGGAAGGCAGCTGATTTACAGGAAGAGAAGATCGAGACAAACATAAGAAGAGATATGCATGAAGAAGGAATTCTACGAAGAATATAATACTTGGAAGAAAAGATATCTGATTGATATATTTTAGGAAGCAGAATTATATTCCATATCAATTAGCGATTATCTTGTAACTGTGTAGTATATAAACACAGACATAGGGTTTACACTATAAGTGTTATCATTATCGAGAAGATTATTCATTATAACCCTAGCAGCTCTCGTGATATTTGTTCATCACTGAGAGAGGACAGTTACATACTGTAACAGAGTTTATTGTTTTGAATAAAGTTTGTTTTCTGTTACTTGAGTTATTAAAGTTCGATTCGATTGTGCTATACACTATATTCACCCCCCTCTACAGTGTGTGTGACCTAACACGCCATACGCTTTTATTATTTTTGTAGGTTGAAATTCTATTTTGTATTATGTTTTAAAATAAGTTCATAATAAATTGGCCCAACTAAATATATATATTTCAAAAAAAAAAAATCATTACCAAATAAATAGGTCATTTGTTCAAATTGGAATATTTTTATATAGAATTTTTTAAGTTACCGGTAAGATTCTATATTAATAAAATAATATGAATATTATAGGCACCGTACTTAGATTTCATCCACAGATAATAATAAAACAATAAACAATAAAACTATACAAACTGTATTATGATTATAATTCTATTTCCCGTAAAACTCTAAATTATTTTTTGATAAGATATTTGGTTTCATTTAGTACGGTTACACCATTTTTTGTTTCAACCCCAGATTCCTATTTCATGTAAACTTCTGCGTTAGTTTTTAATTAAATATAAAATTTATGGAATCATAATATAATTAAGATATTTTTATTTTCTGTAGAATTCTTTATAATTTTTTATTAAAATAATAAAATTGTTCGAATCATGTGATTTTAATTATAATACTTCTATTCCCTCTAGAGCTCTAAATTATTTTTTAACGATATGGTACTTGATTTCACCGAATTTTCTTTTCAATTTAACCACTTTTAATAGTACTTGATTTTACTGTGTTTTGGTTTACAGTGTTTAGGTTACACTCCTTAATTCTTATTTTAAGCAAGTAATAAAATTGATGAAATTGTAGGATAATTACGATGCTTCTACTTTTCGAATAGTTCTACGTTACTTTTTGATAAAATAATAATTTTATTCGAATCGTGTTATATTTACAATACTTCTATTTTCTTTAGAACTCTTTATTACCATTTTAACATTATTTGTTTGAATCGTGTTATAATTTATTTGGATGCAAGTAATTATTTGATTTCACCGTATTTTGATTATATCATAATATCAATACATTACGCTAATTATATTATTATAAATAAATTTAATAAAATTTTCTAGACCCCTTGCTTGGCACCAGTTATCTTCTAGTAATCATAGAAGACAAAATACAAGCAAACTCTCAATATTATTCAAAAAGAGAACACCAACTTGTAATATATACACCAAGGATACCAGGAAGGAGTAAGGACTAAATAATTGACGTCATATCATCATATCAGGTGGACTCGTCGTCGGGGATCTCGGAAAATATAAAAGATAAGAGTGATAGAGGCAAAAAAAATGTACAAAAAATTGTTATAAAATGATGTATCATGGTTGATGCGGCAGTTTGGAATAATTTAATTGGTGTTTTTGAGGTAAATGTCGGGGATCATTTTCATTTAGCCAAAAAAAATTTAACACTTGGCATTTTGTAACTTTTTTGGGAATCAATTTGGTACCCTTAGCATTTTTCAAAAGATAATTAAGCAAGAAAAGTTTTACAATGTCACACAGACACAGCTCACAACAATCCCCATCACTAACATATTGCTTCACAAGGAACGAGATGAGATTCATGTGAAACATAGATCTTCAAGTGTTTTTTGAATGAGTATTATTTGGATCTCCTGTAGATCACCTACAGAACCAAACAAAGAGAAGTCACACTCTCTTTTTCAAGAGGAAAGTCGCACTTTATTAGAATAGAAAACATTTTAAATATAATTTGGACTATTTCCTGATGAACGTTGCACTTGATGGTGACGTATATTATGTACACTTCGTCTCCTTGAATTAGGTCAACAATAAATTATGCAACAAACATATTGTAGTCGAATATTAAGGAATTTTAACAGGATAAATGTCAATTATAAAAATATTTGCATGAGATATAAATAATGATTATGGTATAGCAGGCTTGCTCAATTTAGGTAGACTTGCTTGGTCACAGCTTTTAGAATTTGCAGCAGGTTTACAAAGAGACATTTTTTTAATTGCTTAAGTTCCTGCGGAAGAAAACAAATACAGAGGTTTTAGTATATCAAGAAATTAACTACATAGTAGTATATATATATATATATATATATATATAAATGCAGTTGCAAACGACTTGTTTTCAGAACATTTTATCTTAAGCTTGTTCAATTGGTATGAAAGAAATAAGACAAGGTAGAGGATGAAAGTGTGAAACTTGAGAGTGCATGATGAGGTTTCTGAGGAAAATTAGGACGGAGGAATGAGCATCCAAACCAAGTTGGCGGGATTAATATTATGATCTAATTATTTTCAAAACACTACAAATATTATTCAATTACTACAATGTTTCATAACTTTGGCGGGAGACCAAGCGTTAGCTTCAGATATAATCATATATGATATCAGAGCTGTAATGTAATTTGCAGAAGAGTATGGCATAAAGGAAGCGTACTTGGTACCTTGAAAGGTTAACAAGGTATTAATCATGTAGCTGCAATTGACGATGATGTGTTCTACCTGTTCACTGGTGTCTTAGGCTGACCAACTCAACGTCAAAGATAAGTGTCCCTAGTGTAGAGCCTTCTCCATTGGCTAGGCGCGTAGGATTAAAAATGGTGGTGAACAACCTTTGCCTGTCAAAATACTGCAAAGTGCAGAAAAAACTGAAATATATTTAAGCGATTACCAACAACAACAGTAGAATCAAGATTTATATTATATCGTTTGTTTTTTTATCGCCTCTTGCAGATTTATAGTCTTGAAGATTACACATATTTTAAACATAACTTGCTATCTTTCTCCTCATTCGAGTTTTCTACTGCCATTATATTAGACTACCAACTATTTCTTCGCAACTGCATGCCCACTGTTGATACATTCTCTTATTCCTGGCCAGCTCTTTCTGTGCAACTATGTGCAACTGCCCCCTGTTTATAAATTCTCTTTCTCTAGTCCGTTTTATCACAGTTTAGTAATCAAAAACAATATCTGGTTACGAGATATACCTTTCCCTTTTGAATGTATCAACACAAGAGATGCATCTCCAACAAAACACTAGCATCAATGTTCCAAAAATTCCGTTTCATGTTCTACGTTTACTGATTACAGATCTGTGCTTTTCACCACTAACTATAATTTAAACAAATATAAAACTCTGTTTCGGAAATTAATCTCTACTTATGGAGCATGAGAAATGATAATGATTAATTTCTCGTTATCTTTAAAGAATCAATGTACTCCTCAGCATGGCTTGTTCTGGTTCTTGTCTATAGATGATGGAGATGCATTTAGAGTGTAATACATGAGGGGGAGGGGGAGGGGGGGGGGAGAGAATTATATATGTGCTGATTCATAAGGTTAAGAATGGATGACCTTCAGTTCTGCATGGCTAATTTTGGTTTTTGTCTCAACAGGGTAACAGGTGCATCAAAAAAAAACATCAGAGAGATAGGGAGAGATAGTACACACATTTGGCGGTAAAGGTTCCTGTGACATGTTCTGATACCCCTGTGATGGAGGAATGATTACCCTTCTTATGCTGCCCACTGTCATGGATCTTACTGCTGTTTGAATCCCCGATATCACCTGGATATGTTAAATAACAGTACTTGTTATATCTCTATTAGATTAATTAAATATCTGCAATGTAGTGAAGTAGAGAGGGGTCTATGCTAAAATCAGACCATTCAGATTTAAGTCTGTCAATTAATACCGTTTTTATAGTTTGATAGTTTTGATGGCAAGTAGGATATATACTGCATTCACTAACCAAGCTACAGGTTATACCTTGCCTAAAAAAGAAAAGGTTTTGTGGGTGAACAGGTCTTCTATGTCACATTTAGGTCATTTAGAGTCCAGGAGCAAGCTAAGGGGATGTATCAGTGATAACTAGGACTTGTCTTGAATTTTTGTAGTTGTGCACCTACACACAATCAATTGAGCAATTCTGATGTGTTGTATCGGCAACCAGAGCCATTAGATTATAACTGTGTAACTAGAGTAACTGTGAAATCAACACTTAAAAGTGAGCAAGCATCTGGGAAGAAATGTGTTGATGTCAAGTAAAAGTGAAAAGAGGGGAGAAACTGTCAGAAATATGAAGAGAGGGACGTGAACATCATATGAAACTTAATCCTTGTGAGGATAGAATTATTTAGATGATATATATTGAGGTTCAATAGATAACATTTTCTATCTACACGGCAAACATTTTAATACAAATATTTAATAAATTAAGTAATAATTGTTGAAGGAAATCCAGACTAACATTGCGAGACCCAAGTATGAAGCTAAAGGGAATCGGTTCCCCAGTTTCATCTTTATGATCGTATGTTGAATCAAAACGCCATCCTTGCTTTGCAGCCAGCCTTCCATAGTAATGAATCGCAACCTTCAGGTCGAAAGATATAGGAGTATTATGTATAGCTTCTAAACAGAGCCTTCATAGCAAAATTTAACTGATCGACACAGACACGGGTTGTTTATAGAAAAAAATTGATGTAGGATAACAAACAGTAATCAATTAACTGAATATGAACATAAATATTGTGTAAAGAAAAAGCATGCACAAGCGAACCTGATCCCCATCGACGGGGAGTTGAGCTTGGCCTTGAGCAACGCGAAGATCCAAAACCTTGACTCCCCCGGAATTGGGGAGCTCAGAGAAGTCAGAAATGGAGGTGGTTTTAGCAAGGGAAATAGATGTTGAAGATAAAAAGAGCGATAATGCAGAAGAGAAAAAGAGAGCTCTTCTTGAGATGAAAACGACAGAAGAAGCCGATGCGTGTACTAGTTGTTTGGGTTGATTTGCAGATAAGCGGGTGGTCACAAGGTGAGGAACATGGAGGGATGAAAATGAAAGTGATGCCATCCCTCCAACCACTATTTAGAAAATATAACTTATTAACAAATATTAAGATGATGCAGTTTCTGTTAAAACATATGTACTTCATTTAAATTCCATCATTCCGTCAAATTTTATTTATATTAACATTTATATATACAATTTCTCTAGACTAGTGTTCGAACAACTTTAGTGATGATTTCACTAACGTTTTTTGTAATACCTATTCATCTTACCTAAAATAGCTATGGTGAAATTTGGAGTATATGTAATTAGTTATTAGTGAATGACCTGTGCAGCACATATATTACAAACCCATCTGTCTATTTGGAGGACAACTGGGTATAAGTTGAGTAAATTATATGAACATATATGGTTGCTGTTATTCTGCTAAATTTTACAGGAGGCAATGCAGATGTTAATGAAACGTACAATGTGATCAGTGAGCAGTCTTGACAGGAATGTCTCCCAGGGTGTCGTATTAAACAATGCAAAGCTAGGAGGTCAAAAAACCAAGTGCAAGGCACGATGCAGCTTTCGAATAGGATTAAACAACCAAGGGCAGGAACCATCGCAGTGCAGCCAGGAATGAAGTCAGCCAATAAATTTTACAAATTACAAGTTGCTGGAGCCATCACAGCCTGCTTCTTAGTTTTCCAACCATTAAACTAAGCAATCTTTAATAACAAATAGAGGACAAACAAAGGTTTCTACAAACCCTATTTAAATTTACAAACAGTTTCCGTGGATTCTCAATGTTCAAGGTACGAGGCTGGCGGCCAACATTGAGTACAAAATATATCATTCTAATATGTACTCGCTTAAATATCACTCCTAATTTGTTCTCACTAAGAGATCGGATTAATTTCTAGAGGAAAGGAAGATAGAAATTCAACAAATGATATAATTTGCTACAGATAGATGGCAAACAGTACACTGATGACCTCTATCTACTCGTCTAGGTTTCTTTGATCTAAACAATTTATAAATTGTACAGGCTTTTATTAACATTGAAATGGTAGATTAAATGAGAGTAAATCTACACGTCTTACATGTAAAATATATATATAGATATATATCTTTTTATTTATAACCTACAGTATTTCACATGTGTTAGCACATTAAGAGTGTTGCATGTAGATATAAAAATTTATGCAACCAGTTACTATAAAGGTAGCCAAAAAACAGAACCCTTTGAGTTCAATATATATAAACTACAAAGTAGAAACTCATTCTAGGTGTCTGAACACTTGTAGTAGGCCCATCAAAGAAATGAACTACTGCGTACCCTAGAGTTCTGTGTAGTAATTCTCTGGTTTGAACCACAATGAGAAGTCAATTCCTTTTTTCTTCAGATTCTCGGTTGCTGGACCAATTCTCTCCAAGAGCTGCATTTAAATACAATGAGATTAAGTGTTCTAATCTTGGCTTAAACATGCACAATGCAACCATACTTGCCACAATTCACTACTATCATTTAGAAAATTGAGCATGACAGGAAGTCAAGTTACCACTACTACCAATTAGACAATCCACCACTGAAACTGTACTTAGGAAAGCCATCGGATAGGGATACAATAACTTTATTGTTGTACTTAATAGTAGATTGTAGTTTTTATCATGTAAAAGAGGTTCATATTTAAAACATACTGCATTTGTCATGTGTGTGTGTTTGTTGGTTATTTGAAAATATAGAGTACGAACATGAAAAGTCCCCCTAAAATGAAAGTTCACAAGAGAAGTCTGAAATCATAAGCAAGAAATTTTTAGGCCTATTTTTCAAGGATTTTAGACTATATTAATGATCTAACTCATAGCTAGAGCAAGAAAAGTCGTCAAACCTTCTCATGCAGCACACCATTAGATACCAAAACAGATCTATCAAATACAGAAAACTTTCCCCCATCCATGCACGAAACTGTCCCACCAGCTTCTTCAACTATCTGCATGTTATGTAAATGCAACAAATACTTGAATATATTAATGAGAAAATCAAATCCTCGTTTTTTCTGTCACAGAATTGCCATCAGTAATTCTGGAAAAAATTAAAATTGACCACATTTTTGCACAGAGTAGTTGGTTGGATACAATAACTTGCTCATCAAATCTCATTACAAGAATAAAAATTCAGAACACATAGGGTTACATGTTGTCGGCTTGATTTCACAAGTTCCTTAAAGTATTCTACTTGGATTCTAATCCCTATAAGGCATTTGTTACAATGCGGCGAACCAAAATAATCTAGAATAAGCAAAAATTCCAGTAAGGGTCACAAGATGTCAACAACAATTGACTACTACGCTGTACAGCTAAATGTTCCAGAGTATTATTCCATCAGTACAGTACTTATAATAAGACCTTAATGCTTTTCTAAGAACTTCATTAGAAAGGTCAGGAAAAGATGTTTGATGAAATATCTACCTGCAGCACATCTTAATATTATGTGAATGTGGTGTCGACAAAGTTGAACCGGAGGTCAATAAAATACACTAGTACAGTGAAATTAAACTACGAGTTACACAAAAAATCTGGACTTTAAGTATTGCAATAATCATCTACTTCAAAATTCACCACAAAAAAAAATTTCACCGGCGTATTCAATTATGATAATGACTTTTTTTTAAACAACTATCCTACCAAAACTCCAGCAGCCATATCCCATGGTTTTAAACGATATTCCCAGTAAGACTCTACAATGCCCAAAGCTACGTGGCACATGTCTACAGCAGCAGCTCCAAGCCTTCTCACACCCTATACATATTAAAGCCACAGGCATCACAATGGAGTGTATGGACGAATATGTTAAGCATGAGATATTACAAAAAAAAGAGAGTTCCTCTTAATGACAGTACAACAGTATGGTTCATACCCTGCTAACATCAGTAAATTCTTTGAATAAATTGATATTAGTAGTCCATGCATCATCGTGTTCATATCCAAAGCCAGTCACCAGGAGGGATCGCTCCACCTATTATGAAATATTACTTCAGAGGGTTGAAAAAAATCCTCAAAATCAGAAGTTAGACAGAAATAATAATATTAAAAGTTGAAACCCACTAACAACCACAGACAAACAAACCATAAGTACACACAAGAAAATAAATTAATAATGTAATACCCCGACTTTTCAGAAAATAATTATACTTAAATATTCAACTAAAACTCCAAATTAAATCCATAATAAGAATAAGTTTCTAGTTTTCCATAAAATTCTAAAATCTGAGACAGAATTAAAATCATCTAAGCTGAAAATAAAGCAAATCCTGAAAATTTGTAAATAATGAGCCAAGGCCCAGCAAGAAAACAATTCTACACTAGTGGATCAAGTACCATAATTTTATAAAACAAAAATCATTTTTCAAAATCCATGTCATAAGATACAAAATTCCACAGCTCGCTAAGGCCACAAATACCTGGTGACACAGTATCAAAAGTTCATAATTTCTGTCAATAATGCGCCCTTTACTAAGGTATCATAGAGTGTGCGCTCCCGAAGGCATCATAAGTAGCACTCCCTAGTAAGGTATCAAAGGCTAGTTACGGAATCATACGCAATTACTAACCGGTTCATAAGTCAGAGTTCACTGTGAATTCTTATTTCTAAAACAAGGTACTTGATCCATAAATTTTAAACGTGCAAAAATATTTAAAAGATTTTAAAATAAAATAAAGTGTGAAGAGTTAACTTACCTTAGCTGCAAAAATGGTGATCCAAAATATTGCCAAAAAAATCCTAAGTTTCAATTAATCAAACCAATTAAAATTAATAAATAATCCATATATAATGGTAAGGCGTAAACAATATTACTTCAATTTTTATATAGGCTATACAGTGCTAAACCATACTAGTTAACAAAGAACATATACCATTTTGATAATTTCGAACAATAAATAAGAAAAAAAGTACTTAATACATTTTAGTACAAAATTATATTTTAGTAACATGCAATTACAAAATCATATAATAGTTTGAAATTAAAAATATATCAATTCAACTAAAACGTAAAATCATGCATCATTGTTCCAAAATAATTGAAATCACATATAAATAATGTATTGCATTTCATGTATAAATCATTAATTAAAAAAATTATTTTCTTATGCATAAAAATCTTAAGACTTTCTAAGTATATATATATAGAGAGAGAAATCCATTTACATAATATTATATTTACTATCTAATATACAAAAAATTTAGTGACATAAGAATGCATATTTAATACAACTATAACTTTGGGAGCACATGAAAATTTATACGACCAATGTCAAAAAAATAAAAACAATAAATATCTTTTAGGAAAGAATATATTAATAATTAATTTGAAAGTAATATCATTGACATATTTGTACAAAGAATGTAAACAAAAACATGCTCTATAAAATAAGGAGAATGATTTAACCATAGCTAAAAAGTAAACACTACATGAGTAGTAATAGTTCAAGTGCATAGTAAAAATATAGAATAATATATAAAACATGTATGTATGCTGAAAAAGAAGAAGTAGAATAAAACATAGCTTGATACTTGATAGAAGATTGATGTGCAAACAAAAATGAACTTGATACAGCTGTATTTATTTAGGAATTAGTTAAAGCCCACTCCTAGGTTTGTGGGTATGAGTAGTTATCACCCCACTAGTTTTGAACTCACGAACACATTATCTTTATAGTATTAGTTTTTGACTAAGTAAAACATCTAAAGATTTAAAAATAAAGTATACTTAATTATATAGAAATTTATAACCAAATAAATTATTTTGTAATGTATTAAATAAAGTCTACATACATAACATGTGAATCATACTATTTTGTAAACTATACATATAAGAAAATATTATTTTTTTATCAAAACAAATAATATAAAATTCCAAAGATAGATATATATTTGTAACGAAAAATAAGGGTTATCACATTCTACCCTCCTTAACAAAATTTGGTCCCCAAATTTAAAAATACCAAAAATATTTAAGATACCAAAAACATATAAGTGTACAAAAGTCAAAAACTATTTAACGAAAGAAAAATAAAAGTAGTTTCTTGAAAATACACGCAGTAAACTCATAACTCACAGGTCTAGCCTAAAAGGCCGTCTACAGGAAGTTAACCTAGGCTCTGATACCAACTGTAATACCCCGACTTTTCAGAAAATAATTATACTTAAATATTCAACTAAAACTCCAAATTAAATCCATAATAAGAATAAGTTTCTAGTTTTCCATAAAATTCTAAAATCCGAGACAGAAATAAAATCATCTAAGCTGAAAATAAAGCAAATCCTCAGAGACGCAGCTCCAATACAAACAGAATCACTTAAATATTATTCCCAAGCAAGCTCAAATCAAGTCCACCTTTAATATGTCCCAAAAGCTAAGCACCTGAAAATTTGTAAGTAATGAGCCAAGGCCCAGCAAGAAAACAATTCTACACTAGTGGATCAAGTATCATTATTTTATAAAACAAAAATCATTTTCCAAAATCCATATGTCATAAGATATAAAATTCCACAGCTCGCTAAGGTCACAAATACCTGGTGACACAGTATCAAAAGTTCATAATTTCTGTCAATAATGAGCCCCTTACTAAGGTATCATAGAGTGTGCGCTCCCGAAGGCATCATAAGTAGCACTCCCTAGTAAGGTATCAAAGGCTAGTTCCGGAACTATACGCAATTACTAACCGGTTCATAAGTCAGAGCACACTGGGAATTCTTATTTCTAAAACAGGGTATTTGATCCATAAATTTTAAACGTGCAAAAATATTTAAAAGATTTCAAAATAAAATAAAGTGTGAGGAGTTAACTTACCTTAGCTGCAAAAATGGTGATCCAAAATATTGCCAAAAAAATCCTATGTTTCAATTAATCAAACCAATTAAAATTAATAAATAATCCATATATAATGGTAAGGCGTAAACAATATTACTTCAATTTTTATATAGGCTATACGGTGCTAAACCATAATAGTTAACAAAGAACATATACCATTTTGATAATTCTGAACAATAAATAAGAAAAGAAAGTACTTAATACACTTTAGTACAAAATTATATTTTAGTAACAAGCAATTTACAAAATCATATAATAGTTTGAAATTAAAAATATGTCAATTCAACTAAAACGTAAAATCATGCATCATTGTTCCAAAATAATTGAAATCACATAGAAATAATGTATTGCATTTCATGTATAAATCATTAATTAAAAAAATTATTTTCTTATGCATAAAAATCTTAAGACTTTCTAAGTATATATATATAGAGAGAGATCCATTTACATAATATTATATTTACTATCTAATATACAAAAAAATTAGTGACATAAGAATGCATATTTAATACAACTATAACTTTGGGAGCACATGAAAATTTATATGACCAATGTCAAAAAAATAAAAACAATAAATATCTTTTAGGAAAGAATATATTAATAATTAATTTGAAAGTAATATCATTGACATATTTGTACAAAGAATGTAAACAAAAACATGCTCTATAAAATAAGGAGAATGATTTAACCATAGCTAAAAAGTAAACACTACATGAGTAGTAATAGTTCAAGTGCATAGTAAAAATATAGAATAATATATAAAACATGTATGTATGCTGAAAAAGAAGAAGTTGAATAAAACATAGCTTGATACTTGATAGAAGATTGATGTGCAAACAAAAATGAACTTGACACAGCTGTATTTATTTAGGAATTAGTTAAAGCCCACTCCTAGGTTTGTGGGTATGGGTAGTTATCACCCCACTAGTTTTGAACTCACGAACACATTATCTTTATAGTAGTAGTTTTTGACTAAGTAAAACATCTAAAGATTTAAAAATAAAGTATACTTAATTATATAGAAATTTATAACCAAATAAATTATTTTGTAATGTATTAAATAAAGTCTACATACATAACATGTGAATCATACTATTTTGTAAACTATACATATAAGAAAATATTATTTTTTTATCAAAACAAATAATATAAAATTCCAAAGATAGATATATATTTGTAACGAAAAATAAGGGTTATCACATTCTACCCTCCTTAACAAAATTTGGTCCCCAAATTTAAAAATACCAAAAATATTTAAGATACCAAAAACATATAAGTGTACAAAAGTCAAAAACTATTTAACGAAAGAAAAATAAAAATAGTTTCTTGAAAATACACGCAGTAAACTCATAACTCACGGGTCTAGCCTAAAAGGCCGTCTACAGGAAGTTAACCTAGGCTCTGATACCAACTGTAATACCCCGACTTTTCAGAAAATAATTATACTTAAATATTCAACTAAAACTCCAAATTAAATCCATAATAAGAATAAGTTTCTAGTTTTCCATAAAATTCTAAAATCCGAGACAGAAATAAAATCATCTAAGCTGAAAATAAAGCAAATCCTGAGAGACGCAGCTCCAATACAAACATAATCACTTAAATATTATTCCCAAGCAAGCTCAAATCAAGTCCACCTTCAATATGTCCCAAAAGCTAAGCACTTGAAAATTTGTAAGTAATGAGCCAAGACCCAGCAAGAAAACAATTCTACACTAGTGGATCAAGTATCATAATTTTATAAAACAAAAATCATTTTCCAAAATCCATATGTCATAAGATATAAAATTCCACAGCTCGCTAAGGTCACAAATACCTGGTGACACAGTATCAAAAGTTCATAATTTCTGTCAATAATGCGCCCCTTACTAAGGTATCATAGAGTGTGCGCTCCCGAAGGCATCATAAGTAGCACTCCCTAGTAAGGTATCAAAGGTTAGTTCCGGAACTATACGCAATTACTAACCGGTTCATAAGTCAGAGCACACTGGGAATTCTTATTTCTAAAACAGGGTATTTGATCCAAAAATTTTAAACGTGCGAAAATATTTAAAAGATTTCAAAATAAAATAAAGTGTGAAGAGTTAACTTACCTTAGCTGCAAAAATGGTGATCCAAAATATTGCCAAAAAAATCCTAAGTTTCAATTAATCAAACCAATTAAAATTAATAAATAATCCATATATAATGGTAAGGCGTAAACAATATTACTTCAATTTTTATATAGGCTATACGGTGTACTAGTTAACAAAGAACATATACCATTTTGATAATTCTGAACAATAAATAAGAAAAGAAAGTACTTAATACACTTTAGTACAAAATTATATTTTAGTAACAAGCAATTTACAAAATCATATAATAGTTTGAAATTAAAAATATGTCAATTCAACTAAAACGTAAAATCATGCATCATTGTTCCAAAATAATTGAAATCACATAGAAATAATGTATTGCATTTCATGTATAAATCATTAATTAAAAAAATTATTTTCTTATGCATAAAAATCTTAAGACTTTCTAAGTATATTTATATAGAGAGATATCCATTTACATAATATTATATTTACTATCTAATATACAAAAAATTTAGTGACATAAGAATGCATATTTAATACAACTATAACTTTGGGAGCACATGAAAATTTATACGACCAATGTCAAAAAAATAAAAACAATAAATATCTTTTAGGAAAGAATATATTAATAATTAATTTGAAAGTAATATCATTGACATATTTGTACAAAGAATGTAAACAAAAACATGCTCTATAAAATAAGGAGAATGATTTAACCATAGCTAAAAAGTAAACACTACATGAGTAGTAATAGTTCAAGTGCATAGTAAAAATATAGAATAATATATAAAACATGTATGTATGCTGAAAAAGAAGAAGTAGAATAAAACATACCTTGATACTTGATAGAAGATTGATGTGCAAACAAAAATGAACTTGATACAGCTGTATTTATTTAGGAATTAGTTAAAACCCACTCCTAGGTTTGTGGGTATGGGTAGTTATCACCCCACTAGTTTTGAACTCACGAACACGTTATCTTTATAGTAGTAGTTTTTGACTAAGTAAAACATCTAAAGATTTAAAAATAAAGTATACTTAATTATATAGAAATTTATAACCAAATAAATTATTTTGTAATGTATTAAATAAAATCTACATACATAACATGTGAATCATACTATTTTGTAAACTATACATAGAAGAAAATATTATTTTTTTATCAAAACAAATAATATAAAATTCCAAAGATAGATATATATTTGTAACGAAAAATAAGGGTTATCACATTCTACCCTCCTTAACAAAATTTGGTCCCCAAATTTAAAAATACCAAAAATATTTAAGGTACCAAAAACATATAATTGTACAAAAGTCAAAAACAATTTAACGAAAGAAAAATAAAAGTAGTTTCTTGAAAATACAGGCAGTAAACTCATAACTCACAGGTCTAGCCTAAAAGGCCGTCTACAGGAAGTTAACCTAGGCTCTGATACCAACTGTAATACCCCGACTATTCAGAAAATAATTATACTTAAATATTCAACTAAAACTCCACATTAAATCCATAATAAGAATAAGTTTCTAGTTTTCCATAAAATTCTAAAATCCGAGACAGAAATAAAATCATCTAAGCTGAAAATAAAGCAAATCCTGAGAGACGCAGCTCCAATACAAACATAATCACTTAAATATTATTCCCAAGCAAGCTCAAATCAAGTTCACCTTTAATATGTCCCAAAAGCTAAGCACCTGAAAATTTGTAAATAATGAGCCAAGGCCCAGCAAGAAAACAATTCTACACTAGTGGATCAAGTATCATTATTTTATAAAACAAAAATCATTTTCCAAAATCCATATGTCATAAGATATAAAATTCCACAGCTCGCTAAGGTCACAAATACCTGGTGACACAGTATCAAAAGTTCATAATTTCTGTCAATAATGCGCCCCTTACTAAGGTATCATAGAGTGTGCGCTCCCGAAGGCATCATAAGTAGCACTCCCTAGTAAGGTATCAAAGGCTAGTTCCGGAACTATACGCAATTACTAACCGGTTCATAAGTCAGAGCACACTGGGAATTCTTATTTCTAAAACAGGGTATTTGATCCATAAATTTTAAACGTGCAAAAATATTTAAAAGATTTCAAAATAAAATAAAGTGTGAAGAGTTAACTTACCTTAGCTGCAAAAATGGTGATCCAAAATATTGCCAAAAAAATCCTAAGTTTCAATTAATCAAACCAATTAAAATTAATAAATAATCCATATATAATGGTAAGGCGTAAACAATATTACTTCAATTTTTATATAGGCATACGGTGCTAAACCATACTAGTTAACAAAGAACATATATCATCTAGTTAACAAAGAACATATACCATTTTGATAATTCTGAACAATAAATAAGAAAAGAAACTACTTAATACACTTTAGTACAAAATTATATTTTAGTAACAAGCAATTTACAAAATCATATAATAGTTTGAAATTAAAAATATGTCAATTCAACTAAAACGTAAAATCATGCATCATTGTTCCAAAATAATTGAAATCACATAGAAATAATGTATTGCATTTCATGTATATATCATTAATTAAAAAAATTATTTTCTTATGCATAAAAATCTTAAGACTTTTTAAGTATATATATGTAGAGAGAGAGATCCATTTACATAATATTATATTTACTATCTAATATACAAAAAATTTAGTAACATAAGAATGCATATTTAATACAACTATAACTTTGGGAGCACATGAAAATTTATACGACCAATGTCAAAAAAATAAAAACAATAAATATCTTTTAGGAAAAAATATATTAATAATTAATTTGAAAGTAATATCATTGACATATTTGTACAAAGAATGTAAACAAAAACATGCTCTATAAAATAAGGAGAATGATTTAACCATAGCTAAAAAGTAAACACTACATGAGTAGTAATAGTTCAAGTGCATAGTAAAAATATAGAATAATATATAAAACATGTATGTATGCTCAAAAAGAAGAAGTAGAATAAAACATACCTTGATACTTGATAGAAGATTGATGTGCAAACAAAAATGAACTTGATACAGCTGTATTTATTTAGGAATTACTTAAAGCCCACTCCTAGGTTTGTGGGTATGGGTAGTTATCACCCCACTAGTTTTGAACTCACGAACACATTATCTTTATTGTAGTAGTTTTTGACTAAGTAAAACATCTAAAGATTTAAAAATAAAGTATACTTAATTATATAGAAATTTATAACCAAATAAATTATTTTGTAATGTATTAAATAAAATCTACATACATAACATGTGAATCATACTATTTTGTAAACTATACATATAAGAAAATATTATTTTTTTATCAAAACAAATAATATAAAATTCCAAAGATAGATATATATTTGTAACGAAAAATAAGGGTTATCACATTCTACCCTCCTTAACAAAATTTGGTCCCCAAATTTAAAAATATCAAAAATATTTAAGATACCAAAAACATATAAGTGTTCAAAAGTCAAAAACTATTTAACGAAAGAAAAATAAAAGTAGTTTCTTGAAAATACACGCAGTAAACTCATAACTCACAGGTCTAGCCTAAAAGGCCGTCTACAGGAAGTTAACCTAGGCTCTGATACCAACTGTAATACCCCGACTTTTCAGAAAATAATTATACTTAAATATTCAACTAAAACTCCAAATTAAATCCATAATAAGAATAAGTTTCTAGTTTTCCATAAAATTCTAAAATCCGAGACAGAAATAAAATCATCTAAGCTGAAAATAAAGCAAATCCTGAGAGACGCAACTCCAATACAAACATAATCACTTAAATATTATTCCCAAGCAAGCTCAAATCAAGTCCACCTTTAATATGTCCCAAAAGCTAAGCACCTGAAAATTTGTAAGTAATGAGCCAAGGCCCAGCAAGAAAACAATTCTACACTAGTGGATCAAGTATCATAATTTTATAAAACAAAAATCATTTTCCAAAATCCATATGTCATAAGATATAAAATTCCACAGCTCGCTAAGGTCACAAATACCTGGTGACACAGTATCAAAAGTTCATAATTTCTGTCAATAATGCGCCCTTTACTAAAGGTATCATAGAGTGTGAGCTCCCGAAGGCATCATAAGTAGCACTCCCTAGTAAGGTATCAAAGGCTAGTTGCGGAACTATACGCAATTACTAACCGGTTTATAAGTCAGAGCACACTGGGAATTCTTATTTCTAAAACAGGGTATTTGATCCATAAATTTTAAACGTGCAAAAATATTTAAAAGATTTCAAAATAAAATAAAGTGTGAAGAGTTAACTTACCTTAGCTGCAAAAATGGTGATCCAAAATATTGCCAAAAAAATCCTAAGTTTCAATTAATCAAACCAATTAAAATTAATAAATAATCCATATATAATGGTAAGGCGTAAACAATATTACTTCAATTTTTATATAGGCTATACGGTGCTAAACCATACTAGTTAACAAAGAACATATACCATTTTGATAATTCTGAACAATAAATAAGAAAAGAAAGTACTTAATACACTTTAGTACAAAATTATATTTTAGTAACATGCAATTTTCAAAATCATATAATAGTTTGAAATTAAAAATATGTCAATTCAACTAAAACGTAAAATCATGCATCATTGTTCCAAAATAATTGAAATCACATATAAATAATGTATTGCATTTCATGTATAAATCATTAATTAAAAAAATTATTTTCTTATGCATAAAAATCTTAAGACTTTCTAAGTATATATATAGAGAGAGATCCATTTACATAATATTATATTTACTATCTAATATACAAAAAATTTAGTGACATAAGAATGCATATTTAATACAACTATAACTTTGGGAGCACATGAAAATTTATACGACCAATGTCAAAAAAATAAAAATAATAAATATCTTTTAGGAAAGAATATATTAATAATTAATTTGAAAGTAATATCATTGACATATTTGTACAAAGAATGTAAACAAAAACATGCTCAATAAAATAAGGAGAATGATTTAACCATAGCTAAAAAGTAAACACTACATGAGTAGTAATAGTTCAAGTGCATAGAAAAAATATAGAATAATATATAAAAAATGTATGTATGCTGAAAAAGAAGAAGTAGAATAAAACATACCTTGATACTTGATAGAAGATTGATGTGCAAACAAAAATGAACTTGATACAGCTGTATTTATTTAGAAATTAGTTAAAGCCCACTCCTAGGTTTGAGGGTATGGGTAGTTATCACCCCACTCGTTTTGAACTCACGTACACATTATCTTTATAGTAGTAGTTTTTGACTTAGTAAAACATCTAAAGATTTAAAAATAAAGTATACTTAATTATATAGATATTTATAACCAAATAAATTATTTTGCAATGCATTAAATAAAATCTACATACATAACATGTGAATCATACTATTTTGTAAACTATACATATAAGAAAATATTATTTTTTTATCAAAACAAATAATATAAAATTCCAAAAGATAGATATATATTTGTAACGAAAAATAAGGGTTATCACAAATAACCCCCGAGACATATACTCACTAAGAGTAACGCAGGTGTAAAAGCATAAAGTCATAGTTATATCACTGATTTATATTCACTTTAGAATATTGACTAATTGAGTAAAATAAGTGCTAGTCATAGTCTCTAATATCTTTATTCCATTGTTTATGCTCTCTACTAACTCTAGAATGTGCAAGAAACCCAAAGAGTAAAAGACTGAGATGATATGCAATAAACAAGGTCAAACCTAACCCCTAATTAGAGATCTGATGATGAAAAATCTACTACACATAAACAATGTACACGGGTAAAAAGCTATCACCTCACCTTGTCGGTTTTACTAACATGAATTGTTTGTCCATTGCAATAAGCACCTCCACCTGGAATCACATTGGAATCACATTGATCATAAAGATAGTTGAAAAGTAAAGGAAAAGAACAAACAGTAAGAGTCCTTGAAAAGAACCTTCTTACCTGCAACGGCAGAAAATGTTCGTGTGTTCCAGCACATGGGACCACCAACAAACTCAACCTACAACCAGAAAGACAAAAAAAATGTAAATTCCAATGTAGTCAACAAATGAAATCCTGTACTCCGATATCATTTCCTCCGTGTTACCCTTGAATAATCACAACACCTAATGAGAACTAGCATTGGCTATAGTTGGCCAGTGAAACCTATGTAGTAAAACAGACTAAGAATTTGAAACTTCGTTTTTATGATGGGAAAAACTTTCCTAAGAGTGTGAATGTTATTCTTAGGAGCTAGCATAAGGTCATTCTGATTCATCTTCAGGCCACAGAATATGTGACAAGGAGATGCAAGAGCTTCATTTTTCCTGTCTTCGTAATATTTGTGCCTACCTAATCGTCTATATAAATAGCATAGAAAAACCTATGTCAGAGTGACGACACACTTGAAGAATTTAAGATGTATACATGAAGACAAAATATTCGTAGTAGACACGTACAAGGAGTTGTCAACCTTTTAGAATAAGAACAAACTTGGCTAATAAAAAATATATGATAAAGACAACAAATATAGCTGACGGGAAGCAACAAAGGGATATCAACATTTTTGAGCATTAATCAAGTGTGTGGATGGCAATGAAGTGTGTGGAACAAGGGAAATAATGTTTTAAGGAATGATTTAAGCATCATAATGGCAAATAAGCACCCGTACAATGTTATGGCTGCAATAAACCTATGTAAACACATACATGGCAGATAATAGAAATATTTTAGACATGCCTAAGGAACACTTCTCTAGCCAAAGGTGTTGGTCCTATAGGTTCCTCTTAAGTCTGTGTGTGTGTGTTAGAAAATAAATACTATTACAAAATATAGAAACGACAGAAACGGATACAAATAACACTGATCTGCGAGAAGTTCGTAGATAAAATGTATGAGATACAGGAAGAATAGCCATGATAATGTTTAAAGGAACAATCAAAGCAACATGTTATTATTCAGAAAAAGTGACTTGCACTAGTAGCAAGGAATTAATGGAGGGTAGCAAGAATTTTAAGGAAGTATCTGGGAAGTAGTGTCATGACCAGACTATCTTTATAAGCACAAACAAATATATTATGATATTATTAACCGCATCAAAGAAAATACTGGTTAAACACAAATCTAGCTGATATTCTGTTCGTGGCCCATTGGCATAACGTTTCACTCAATTTTTTTTTAAAGATTGGTAAAAAAATATGGAATCTGCATCATCAAACTGCTAAAGAGTGACAGTTTGCAAGATATGTTATTTAAGACAGAAGTAAATTACATCTACTAAGAAGGGGCCAAGACCAGAGAAATTATGACTTTAGTAATATCTTTGAACCCCTTTTTATGTAGATCAATGATACTAAGGAAACAAAATAAGAAGCTAATTATAGAATATGTTAGTATTCACCACAGATGCAGCAGCTGGCTTTCCTTTGTATAGAACTCCCACAGAGACAGCAAAACTGGGATAGCCGTGTGCAAAATTTGTTGTCCCGTCTATAATCCAGATGGATAAATTGTTAAGCTTTAACTTAAGTACAACTTAAATATCAAACTTCATAAAACAACAAGCACATATATAGTAGTAGAGAAAAATGTATGATAATGAATATAGATGACGACTTCAGATGACAAAAGAATGTTTCCGAGCGAGAGTAGTGTCTAAAACTGATATATGAGGATTTAGATATAGTCCTAATGGAAAAGGCTCATCTCCCTCACCCATCTACCTCTTAACTAAATTATTGGTTTGATGAACACTTCCCCTCCCCTATATACTTTATAAGGAAAACTTCATAAAGAAGATGAATATTGGTCATAATCTTCTGGGGAAAAAAAGGTAATCAAAAGTTTGCTTAGTTAAGTGCAGACAGAATCCGGAACTTGCACACCCTAATATGAGCGTAGAAGATTACTTTCTAGTAAAACAAGCCAACCCAAAGAGCAATCTGGAAGTTTACAGATGAACCCAAACACAATATTTAATAGCTCAAAACTGAAGAATAGATACAGGTTACAGTGGTGATCAGCATGGCTCTGGATTTGAAAAGGGAATTTCATTATCCTTAAAAAAACAGGAGAAACAATAAAAAGGAAACCAAAACTCTGAAAGCAAACCTAAAGGATCTATGCACCATAGGAAATCAGAGGATGAATCTCCTATAAGCCCTCCTTCCTCCCCAAGAATAAGATGATCACCAAAATTCTTCCTCACGACTTCTAGAATAGCAGCCTCGCTCATTTTATCAGTGCTGCAAGTAAGTTAATACTACAATTAGTGGGTCTTAAGAGAAATTCAAGAAAAGAACTATACTATGGACAGGCAGTGCTATAAACAGACAAGATGAGCCCAAACTCTAGAAGTAGGTCCTGAATTAAAATGAGAGGTGGCGGGTAAGTGATAACATGTTGATCTATATACTTTTTTTTTTATATATCATGATCACGATTCAGACTGAACAAAACAAATTGGACGCTCTGGGAGTCACTTGTGGAACTGAGATCTATCATCTCAAAGTGATACTGATTGGGCCTGTATCCTTATTTTTATTCACATTGTGTATTTCACAGTCTAAGATGATTCTTAGTAAGTGATGAACGTCTATGATCCTTAAAGGTTATAACAAGCCAATCAGTTATAGTATATTCAGAAAGTTACAGCTACAAAACACCTAGAACCGCACCTTCTGTTCTCACCTGCACTAAGATTATATTATCTACAATGCCTGAAATACTGAGCGGAAGTGAAGAGAACAGATATGACAAGTATCTTAACTGAACTTATAGTTAAAAGAGTGTGACTTTTCAGAGCACAGCCAAAGTACTCGAGGCGCCTTTTGAAAACAATGCATATCATTTAAGCATTTTCCATTCTGCTACTTCAACTTACAACCATTGATGTTCAAAATGAGCTACTTGCAGAACGTAAGCAGTAAAATATTATGGAAAGAGTAGTTTTATACTTGTGTATACTGAAAACAGGAAGGTGATTAATAACAACCATGCAGAAACACGTTTTCACGTTGAAAATTGAAATAGAACATGTAAAAGCTGTTACACTTACTCTGTCACAAGATCAGTGAGTCCTTTGTAGGTGATATTTCGAGGTTTATTTACAGCTTCCATCACAACCTGGAAACAACATATGAATGCACTTGAGATACAGAGAAGTATCTGTAAGTAAAAACAAAGTATTCAAATCACCGAAGAGAAGCAAGCATAAAGTGGTACGACCAGAAGTGTAAAATATAATCATATGGTAGAGTAGTAAAATTCATGTCCCTTAAAGGACAAATAAGCGGATTGAACCAAATTCGAGGTTTGACAAAATGAATCCTCTAATATTGGTGTTTGGTAATTAGCTGATTGAAATAGTGGTTCTGAGCCAATCCACCAATTTTCAAAAAAGCTACTTGGAGGAGCTTTTTCAATTAGAGGATTGACATACGTCAAGTTAAAATGCAAACAGCTAATTTAAACATCTATTTACCAAAAAGTTTAATTCAAAACAACTAATTTTAATCTGCTAGTCAAAACAGCTTACTCAAGCGGCTAGTCAAAACAGCTAATTCAATCTGCTACAGCTAACAACTACCCGCTAATTTCTAAAGAGGGCCAAAGCCACAACTAACAATTAATGTGGGAAAAAATAGACAATAAAGAATTTTTCGGGAACTTAAATTCATTAGTAAGTTTGGACACAAATGACGTGTTTGGATAACCAAAAAAAAAATAGATTTGGATTTAATCTAATTCCAACACATTCATATATAAGCATGAATTCGAGAAATTGGAATGACAATTTAAATCATATCATTTGAAGTGAATAGTATGTTCCCAAACACAATTTTTGGAATTTGATATCTTTACAGTCTGTGAAGTTAATTTATAGCACGGCTCATCTTGCACATCATCTTAGCATCACATTTGTCGTTATGATTTTAATTAATAACTGATAGAAAACAGGTCAGACCATAATAAATTAGAAACCGACAAAGCCACACATCTCCGGTACAAACAAAGATGCTTTAGTAGGTTGTCACCTATTTAGATGTAGTAAATCGTTACTTCTTATTCAGTTGTACTCTCAACCTATCTTATTCCATAAAAAAATGAAAACTTCCACAAATCATAAAGTTACAAAGGCGTTTACTTGCCTACCTATAATTTCGCAATGTTATTACTTTTTCTAGTGACTGTTTGAGTACAGTAAGTAGTGACTCACTTGTTTCGTTCTAATATAAAGTGGATCACCTACAAATATTTGGTCTCATTTAAATCACTTGACAGAAAACAAGTTACACTCTATTAACTTTTTGGAAAGTTGGCATTAAAATATTTATTCTCTGTTAATTTTTTTGGTGTAGACTTGACTATGACTTGTCCACATGGCAACGTGATGATGAAATACTAGAAATTAGAAGAAAATATTAACAAATGACTCTTAATTTATCAACACAACCAGACATATACATATATGTGTAGAAAAGAAATCATTTAACACTACTTGAAAACCTAGTCTCCTTCGGAAATAGTAAATAACAATCAATCAATAACTGAAGGGAATTAAAAAAAATACGCCTTTTAACTCGAAAAGGTGATTTTCTACGCGTAATTTCATCAAATTTTGTTACATCTTCGAGTATATCATTATCCATAGGGTTTTAAGATAGTACACAATGAAGAAATAACAAATGAATTTAATTGGAGAAATTTGCAGAAATAAAGGCTGCATTTGATTGAACAGGAAGATAGGTATTTAGAACCCTAAATACCCGAAGTAATGAACATACATATAAGAGGTCGAGATCAAACTAGTCTGGTTATCTTTTTCCCTATCAAATTTAAAATTAAACGAAATGTAACTTAATTTCAAATGATTGATTTAGATGAGACCAAGAACTTTTCAGCTATCCACTTGATACATTAGAACAAAACAAGTAAATACCCTGTAGTAAACTGGAATCCACACATTTAAAATTCAAATTCAAATTCATCTCCTCTTTATTACAGGTTCGAGGTATTGGACAGTTCCAATGAACTTGGAAAAATGAAATCAAATTGCTCGAAAACAATCCTTCCATTAAATAATTTTCTTCACACCGATTTCAATCAAGTTTATACAGTCATCACCTGTGCAACACTAATTCAAAGAAAACCCAGCATACAGCTAACACATATAATTCATAATATCATGAATAACACCTATAAATTTCAAGTCACTAAAAAACAAAAAATATTCAAAATGTGAGATGTGTGGTCACCTCAGAACCAGTCTTAGCAGCAGTTTCGACAACATGAAGAAGATGCTTAGATGGAATAGAGCCAGTTGAAGAAGCACCAATCTTTGAAAACTTGTTCTGATTAGGCACTTCTGATAAAACAGCCCTTGTACAAAATGTTCTTGTTGACTTGGAGCTTTTTAAAGATTGAAACTTTATTGTTAACCCTGATTGAACTGGGTAATGCAATTTTGGATGATTCAATGGTAAAATTGATCTGGGTTTTGTATAGAAAGTAAGTGGAGAAATTGTAGATGAAACTAAACACTTGCCCATTTAGTGTGTGTGTTTTGCTTGGTGTTTGGAACAACTTGTATATATGCAATCTGATTTTAGTGCGTCAGGAGCACACGTTTGAAGAACATATATGCCGGCTAACGGAAACCAATTTAATAAAAACTAGAAACTATTTTTTGAAAATTACAATATTTTAGTTAACAACCGGTATTTTTTGCCCGGCTCCGCGCACGGTCAAATAATTTTTTATTTTAAAAAATATATATGAACTAATTATAATAACAATATTAATATTTACTTGATATGTATTAAATAGATGAGTTTTAACCTTTTATATAATTATCGTAATTACTAACAATCTTTCACTCTTCATTTTCCTCTTAGATCCATTCTACTAGCTTATATAAGACTTGTTTGTACTTTGTTTATGATAGAGAATTATAATTTAATCTCTTTCATTATTATCTAGTTCTTCCTCGATCTCTCTTATATATATTATTTATAACACGTTATCAGCACGATAGTGTAAACAGGTGTTGAAAATCCAAGAAGGATTCCAAAAAACTTTTATTACTTTAATTTGTCCATCAGGTAGGTATACTATTTTTAGTTTACTTTACTTCGCTTGCAATAAGATAATCTTTATGTGCTTATTATGTGCTTGATGCTTGTATATTTTGTATCTGATTCATTATCCATCGAAATTTATTGAGCTCACACTCGTTGTAAAGGTTTTTTTGATTATCTATAATCTTTCTTCTTTGTGTTTTTCCAAAATATACTTATAAATATGTCAAAATCTTTCGGCTGCGGATTACCTACGATAAAAAAAAAATCTGCATTTTTTGTAATCTGATTGTATGATTCCATTACCATATGCTGTAATTTCGATGTCTTAAATATCAAAATATTATCATAATTAGGAGCTAGAATTATAAAGGTAAAAATGGGTGCAACGTGCTAGATGCTACATATACAGTAGATTGCATTTAATGTACCAGTAGATTGAATTTAATGTACCACTATCATGTTATATTGTCATGCGATTTTAAATATTAATGCATATGTGTCTTATTTGCGTATTTTAAATATTGGCCGAATGTGTTTATTATAATTGATTAATTATATTATTTTTATTATAGTAATATAAGAAATGTCGAATTTTACAAAATTTGAGATACAACAGAAATTCATGGGCATGAATTTTTTCTGATTTTTTTTAAATAGCTCTATTTCAACGATCCATTGGCATGAATTGACATTCATGGCCATATTTTTTTCTGCACTTGATTCTAATGCATAAGATGTTTATATGCTCTGATTTATTTTTATGATTACGTTTACTATTTAAATGTTGGTTTTTCAATGAGAATATTTTTATTTGATTTAATATGCTCTACTAACATTTTTCACAATTAATAGCTTAGAAAAATGTCAAATTTTACCAAACTTGAATTTGAGGCCCTTGATATCACCGGGTATAATTATTTATCATGGATATTAGATATTGAAATCCACTTGGCTGCACAAGATCTTCGAAATACAATAAAATAGGAAAATCAAGAATTTGAGTCAAACCGCGCAAAACCTATGATTTTTATTCGCCGCCATCTCCATGAAGGACTTAAAACTGAATATCTTACCGTAAATGATCCACTAGAATTACGAAAAAAATTAAAAGATAGATATGATCACCAAAAGACTGTGATTCTTCCAAAAGCTCGCTACGATTGGATGCATTTGAGGCTGCAAGATTTAGAACCGTCAATGAATATAATTCCGCACTTTTTAAAATTATTTCTCAACTAAAATTATGCGGAGAAAAAATCACTGATGAGGATATGTTAGAAAAAACTTACTCTACTTTTCATGCCTCAAATGTACTCCTCCAGCAACAATTCGTGAAAAAGGTTTTACAAAATATTCAGATTTAATTTATTGTCTTCTTGTTGCTGAATAAAATAATAAGTTTTTGATGAAGAATCATGAGTCTCGCCCAACTAGATCTAGCCATTTTCCTGAAGTGAATGTGGCAACATATAATTATGGGCGTGGTCGAGGTCGTGGACATGGAGCATATGGACGTGGTTCTTAAGTCCAAAAGCACCCCTTTTTCAAGTTCGATAAGTCTAATGCCAACTAGAAGTTGGAGAAAAATATGGACAAAGAGAAAAAGAAAAAGACCATTGAAAATGAATGTTACAGATATGGAATGATGGGTCATTGGTCGCGTACCTGTCGTATGCCAAAATATTTGGTTAATCTTTATAATGCCTCTTTGAAAAATATTGAAACTAATTTCATTGAAGAAGTTGATCCTTTGGGAATTTCCTATCTTGAAGCCCACCTTGGAGGTGAAGACCAAGTTGATCCTTCGAACCTTACACATAAGGAAGTTGGTGATTTCTTTGATGATGGTGATGCGGAGATGGCCAAATCTGGCGGAGACAATAATTAAGTCATATATTGAACATCTTGCTTTATTTATTTAAATATTAAAATGTTTATGTTTGAGCACTTAAGTGGTTGGTTTATGTTTGCTATATTATGTTTATATTTGCTATGAAATTTTTGAGATAGTCAAAATTTTATATATTATGATTTTATCCTAAATGATATAATCTCCCTGGTGGATGGATCAATATAAAGAATAGTGTGATATTTGGGTATAATAGAATTTAGTTGAATAAATATATATTAAATAGTGTCCTGCAGATACAGTATTATGAAATTGGTTTGTTACAATCATAAGTTGATATTGTGACTAATTTAATAAAATTTGAATTATTGGTAGAAATATTATGTATTGAAACAACTCCTAGCGCAAAAGAGTAGCCGCTGCATTTCTTAAAGTATATAATTATATATGACAAATTAGAAAATCAAAGGATATTGATCATGCATGTAGCAATAGTCATGATATTATAAACACTTTTGATCGTATTCTTACCATGTGTATAAGAAATATTTCTCTTAAATGAGATATAGATTACTAATATCAATTCCTGATATGAGTCATTCAAGGGGGAGCATTATATAAAATGTCTCATTATATATTTTTCTAAATATAAGGCTCCTAAAGAGCATGTACATTTTATCATATTATTCTTAAATACATTTTACCCAAAAAGGTATGTATATTATTGATGTAATTGTACTCTCCCAAATAATTGAAGAATATTTTTTTATAAAATTACTGAAATTGATTTTGAAGTAAATTAGAAGTTTACTGATAACTTTATAGCTGGACATTACCAGCCAAGCCATCAATTTAATAAAGATGCGAACAATAATTGAAATTTATATGAACTTTTGTTGAAGAATCTTTAGATTCTTCTCAGTAATAAATATGATATTTGCTTGTAAGGCATAATTAAAATTTTTTGAGTATTTTGTATTGATTCGCATCATATAAACAAGTTTTCATATTTCCTCCCTGTCAAAAACAAATTATTTGGTCATCATAGATTTTCCACCACGATAGTAAGATCGATTCCACCATTGGATATATATTGGAATCATTAGTGTATTTCTTTATGACTTGATTGAAATCAGGGGGAGAAAATAAATAGTTGGTGAATATTTTTATAAGAATGAAATATTGTTGCCTCATCTTGATCCTAAAAAAGAGATGTTAATATGAACCAGAAGTTCATAAGATAATTCATTTATATATTTGATGACCATAAATAGTGACCGTGTCACATACACCGACTACATATGCCCCAATAATATTAATAGAATGACAACCTCAAGCTACTACTATGTCTAAAGAACGCCTAAATTGTGATAAGCAAGTTGGTTCATATCTTATATAAGAAAAAAAAGTGAAAAGGAGCAATAATTGATGATGGCTAGATTGAGAAATCAATAAAATTTGGATCTCAGAAAGAGAATATATACATGACAAATTAGAGAGAATAAAAGTAATGAAAAATATTGAGATCTCGATATATTATGTCTTGTCCAGAATAAAGTGGAACCATTGATCAAATCGTCGTCGATAATATTTATAAAACTTGAGGTTATTTATAATAATGAGGATCATGAAGCATAATATGTTAGAAAATATATTGAAATGGGCCAAAAAATAAAGGATATAATTGAGGCAATTATAAAGAAAATTTATTTGGACTAGTAATCCTTCCACACCTAAAGTTGTGCAAATAGTGTGCACTATGAATCATTTTTCTCTTAAAATAGAGAAATTTTCTTTTTGAAACTGCACTTCACACACCTAAAGGTGTCAAGTCGGTGGGATATAGATGGTTATTTGTGTGAAATAAAATAAAATTTCAAAATTTATGAATGTAAAGCTCAGATAATCGTAGATGACCTTATATAGGTTATGAAGAGAAAGAGTATCTTGTGGTGGATACGATTATTTGATTGTTAAATAATCTCACCATAAGTGAGTGATTTAATTTAAGTTCTATATATGACTCACTTGACAATGATTATCCCGGAAAGATCTTAACTGCCGGAAGCAGTCCAAAAAATTCTCGAGAACGTACCCTCCTCAAATGAAAAAGGGGATTTGGACCAGAAGTCCGACGTAAAATTATTTCACAAAATACATGTTATAAATGTATACCGAATTATAAGGACAACCCTTAAAGTTTCTGGTCAGAGCAGATGGAAACTAAAATGTGTTTCTAGTTAACATTGAATTGAGTTGCACCTAATAATAAAAACACTTCATACTATATTATGTGATAAAGTGTTTCTTGGTATATATATTAAGAAGAATTACTCTTGGATAAATGATAATTTTATTTAATCTCCACTAGCCTATTCTACAAAGTTCTAAACTAATTTTGCAGGCGGACAGTGATAGAGAATTAAAAATTGAATAAATTATAGTGGAGATTTTCTTTTGCTATGAATTTAATTGTTGCAGACAATTTTTAACGCATCACATAAAAGGAATGATGATTAAAGGAATTGAACAGATTTCTTCATAAAGACATTTTCTACCACTTCATTAGAGAAATTAGTACACATGAGGATGTGCAGACTTCGAGATCTATGTTGATTTTAATAGTCATGTCAAAATGAGGGGAGATATAATAAGCTCATTATTACACATGCAAAGCATGTACTCTTTTTCATTCACTAGGGTTTTTCCCACATGTTTTTTCTAGTAAGATTTTAAAGAGGCATGGTGTTCCTATGAGTCATATAAGGGAGAGTATTATGTATTAAATAGATGACACTTAACCTTTCATATGATTATCTTAATTACTAGTAACATCCATTTTACTGCCTATATAAGGCTTGCTTGTAATTTATTTATGATAAAGAATTACATGATAATTTCTTTCATTATTATCTAACTCTCTCTCAGTCTCTCTTATATATATATATATATTTTATAACATTACTTAAGTTGAAGATTTTTTTTCTTCTCAAAAGTGTATTTTCAAAGAGATTTGTCACATATTATGTAAAAAATTTCTATATCATTTTGATAAATATTAAACGACGTTCGAGAATAAATTATATTTTAAAATATTTCTTTTTTAAAAAAATTAATAAATAAACACCAAAATTTATTATTTAAACTTCGATACACATGTGATTTACACAATTATCCATAAAAATATAATAAAATCAAATCATTATTTAAAAATTATGGATAGATTTGTTATTAAAATGTGTAAAAAATTTAGTTGGAGTTTAAATTTTAATATTTAAAGATTATTTTTCGATTCCTATATAAATTGGTAATTTTATGTATCAAGCCAATTTTTTGAAACAAAAAATAATAAAAATAAATTATTTATACTAGGATCACCCAAAATAATAACCGCATGATACCAATGAAGGAAGGGAATGGAGAAAATAAATAAATACTAATATGAATTGTAATAGATACCGCATACTTGTGCCTATAAAAAAATTGATGAATTTAAAAAGAAAAATCATATTAAGGAAATATATTATATCAAATCACTTTAGACTTTGTGGATGCATGTCATAAACTAAAAAACAAATCAATGTATGTCATATACTAAATAAAATAACCAAGTAAGATGCATATTGAGGAATCTAGTCACATTGTCATCAAATCATATATTATTGTCTTTCTTATAAATCACAAAAAAATATCTTTCACAGACTCTAGCGGGTTAATTTTTTTAAATGTTATCATTGTAAAAAATGAAGTATTTAACAATTTTGAATTGCATTTTGCCGTAAATAAATTTAGATAAAATTTTATCATTAATACAAATAATTAACACGTTGCAAATATTTTAATTATTATATTTTTATAATTTTAAATATAAACTAACTCAAAATACATGGTGAACATATAAATAAGCATATGATATATAATTAAAAATGTCATACGTTAGACATATTAACACAAATATAAGTCTATTGTTTAATAATTTTGTATATATTTTGAATTTATTTCAATCAATGATTTAATATTATGATATTTAAATAATGATCGTAATTCATTAATTAAATAATATCTTCATATACTAAATATCAGTTAAATTATTATAAAATAATAATTTCTTATTTAAAGATTTTAACTTTATTACTAAAGTATACCCTATAAAATTTCAGTATATTTTGTATATATATTCTCGCTTCTTATTGAAATTTTTACATCCATGATACTCTGTGATTCAAACATAACAATTAAATACATTTCATATTATTATTATTATTATTATTATTATTATTATTATTACTATTATTATTATTTTATTATTATTATTATTTCATAAATATACATTCCACATTATTATATATTAATAATTTATTTAAATTCAATACATCTCAATTGAAAGGGAAAAAATTGCCAAAAATAGGAACATTATAATCATGTTTCTCAAATTTAAAATAGAATATACTTGTTATATATATGATTTGCAAGGTAAAACAAATTACTTTTGATCAAAATTAGATTCTAACAAATTATGATTGATTATTGATTAATTCTTAGGCTTTATAATATTTAAATCTTTACAATTAGGATTATTAAAAATTTTGAAAATTTATTAGTCTAAATTGATTTGTTATTCTTCAACTCAAGAAATAAAACACAGGGTTCAAAACTATTTTAACAAATCAAGAACAAACAATTTTCCTATAAAATATTTAAATTATTCTTCACAATTCAAAAAATTTGATTTCTTAAGTGCATGAGTAAGTGTCCTAAAATATATTCTAAGATCAATAAAATAATAACCACATAAATAAAAGAAATTTATTTATTTAAATCGGGCAAATAATATATAAATAACTATTTTCCAAATTACCCAACAAATTTTAAAATATCCAAAAATACCCACTACATACTTCATTTTGGACTAACAACTTGATACGAGTATAGGGATAATATGTTTTGCTAGTGGAGTATTATGTCTGATACTTATTTGTATTGTCACTTGAGTATCAACCCACATATTCGTTAATATGCAAGATACATATATGGATCATCTAAAATTTTAAAAATTATTAAATTAAAATCCACACTTTAATTAGGATTTAGGCTCTAGATTTAAGTGCCCCTAAACTTTAAATCGATTTTACTTTTATTTATTTTTTAAATATTTCTAAACCATATATGAGAATTTTTAAATCATAAAATATTAAAAATTAAAAAATGGTACATGTTTAAATAATAAAATCATTAAATTAATATTTAATTAATTTTAAAGGTGAAGAACCATTATACTCCACTATCACCCGCATACTCCACTGAAACATATTTTAGGAAAGCAATGTCAGTCATAGCAGTATCAGTCATTATACTCCACTATCACCCATACTGGTAACATATTATCTTGTAGAATGGTTATTTTGGGAAAAAAATCTCTTAAAAAAGGTATTTGGTTATTTTTCGTAAATAAATATATAATTATTTTCATTTATTAATATAGTTTAAAAATGGAAAATTAAATTTTTTGTTACCATATTGATTTAAACGGATAATAATCAGTATGAATGTATTAAAAATTGAAATATACAATAATCTTAATAATGTTATGTTGTCTTTCTACCTTTAAACAACATTGAATCTTGAAGACATCCTCTATTACTAAAGTAGTTTTAATAAAATTTAAGATAGAAAATTATTTAACATGACTTAAAATGTTTCTTAATTAGAATTAAATTTTTTCTTAATTAGAATTAAATTAATAAATTAAGAAAAATACTGTTAAAACATTTCTTAATTGGAAAGCTGTTGTATAGAATTAATTAGAAACATAATATATTAGTGGACTTATATTTCAGTTTTGTTTCTTTTTAAAATAATTACTTACCCAGAGTGTTCTAAAAATCCCCGATTTTTAAAAAATCCCCGATTAATTCTTAAAAAATATTTGGCTGATCTATTTTTTTAAATTCGATTAATATATAAAAATTATTTTTGAATTATATATTTTATAATAAATAAGGTAAATATATTAAATATTTAAATATATCTGATTTTTATTCCGATTAATCCCCGATTTGTCAATTAATCCCTAATCGGTACCTAAACCGATTAGTACCGATTACCGATTTTTACAACCATGCTTACACATAAAATTATAGAAAAAATTATTTGAGCAGTTTAGTTGAAATTAAATATAAATTTTATATTACTTTATTAAGTGGATATTATGTTATAAAATAATAATAAAAGGCATGTAGTGTATAATTTGACGGTGTATACTATTTAATGAATAATAATATATATAAGATTGTAAAATAAGTTTATTTGATTAATTCAATTAATTATATGTTGAAATTTAATTTAAAACAAATTCTGGGAACATAAAGACATAGTGAGCTCACTACTTTAATTCTCAACTAGCTCTGTAGCCCGTGCGAGACACGAGCATGTTCTAAAATATTACAATATTTTTTATTAGTTTTGGTGTATCTTTGGGATATTTGAAAATTTAAATTAATGATAAATATTGGCCGTTAACAACCTTATTTTTCTATGAGTTGTATTCAAAGAAGTTCCCAATGATAATTATATTATAGTCGACTTGTTTGATACTCTATAATATGTTTTTTGTATGTTGTGTATTGGTGGTAATTTCGTGTAACATACATAGTATATGTGACCATATACTATTGATGTAGCAAACAAAAAAATATTTTTTTGTGTTGTATTGATAAGAATTTTATGTAATATGATTTAAATATGATTATGCTATTGTCTATTTTGTAAGTAAGCATTTGATACTCGTTATAAATAATCGTATTAAATTTCAAACAGTTTTAAAAAATATTATGTTTTGCAAGTGTACTCTAAAATTAGTGTGTGATTTTTTTTTATCAACTACTTAAACCATGATTAATATGATACATGTTATTAAAAAATTTGATGTAATTTAGTCATGTTTATATTAATAAATATCTGAGATATCTAATTCTTAATTAAATTAATAACTTTTTAAATGATATATATTATTGAAAGTAATATATATATGCATATATATATAAGTGTGTGTGTGTTTATATAGCTATTAATTACAAAATAATTAATATGTATTAATGAAGATTAGCTATTAATGGATATTAAATACGAAATAATAAATAGGATAAGGGTTAAACTTGTCATTTTGCATTGAATAAATTGTCTCATCCAACTCCCATTTGCTCTATTATATATATAATAATACATTTTTAATATAAATTGGATTTGTTTAAATGAATAGAAGTTTGTTTCTAGATTTTAATATGTAAAACTAATTAATACTTCCGGTTCTTAACCCAAAACTTTCACTTTCACAATAAGATATGCAGCAAGCCATATTTCATTAGTGACATCCTTAAGAACCAAAGGCATTGATCAATTTTTTTAAGTTAGGTGCATCTTGCTATAATTTTGGCATCCTCCTCTCTGCTTTTGCAAGCTCATCCGCGCCAGAATTTCACAATCTTTTTATGTAGCAGACAAATATGTTCGAGTGTTTCTCCACAAAATCTGAAATGACAGGATCTATTATCCTTTCGTTATAAAAAGCACTTCTTACGCTATTAAACTCAATCACAATGGTAATATTATACGAATAAACCAAAATTTGATTGCAACCCAATTTTATCCCAATATTATCACAGAGAAATTTAAACGCATCAATCTCAACCAATTTTCTGTTTTCTTACTTGCCATATATTTGCATTCAATAAAAATCCATTCACCTTACTTTTTATGATACCCTAGAAATTTTCATTCCATGAACGGTCTAGTTATATTTTGTTAAACCTTTATCTAAAAAACACGAACTATCCATTTTAAGTTGACTTGTCACCATGCTTTCTCGATCAAAAACCCTTCGAGCTTCATAATTGGAGCTCTCAATCCTCGGATCCTAGTTAATTTCCACCACTCATATCCTCTAATTTTGAGTGTTTATTAAGATTATCCATTTAATTGGTAATCCTTTCTAATAATACCTTGAGTAATTACAAAACCTTTGATTTTCATTTAAGATTAAGGTTTTGTATGTTGTAAATTCCACGTATTATTATTATTTAAACTTGGAAGTAGCATGTAGACTGATCATTTATAACATATGCCAATAAAATGTCAGTGTGTGATTAACAAATAGTAAGGATATAATGGAGCAGCGTCATGTTTAAACTTCACTATTCCTAGTTAAAGATATATCATTGCTTTTAGTTTAGTTTAAGGCGATTGCAAGTAGTTAATTTATCTATATGTATATCTTTAACCAGTGTCATCATGTTGAATAGTGAAGCTTAAACATGCTGGTTAAAGATATACATATAGATAAATTAACTACTTGCAATCGCCTTAAACTAAACTAAAAGCAATGATATATTTTTACACCTTATATGATATAAAACATTAAAAAAAAAACCTCTGGAGCTCTCTATCTATATCTCCCAGCTGCTCTAATAACTCCAGACTGAGCTTGAACTCCGACAACACCAATATCATCCAGTTTAACAGCCTTAAACATATGATATGCGGGTAGTTGTGTTCTATTCTTCAAATCAATGATTGTCCTAGATACATATTTTAATTGACAGAAAGCAATATATCAATGCTACCTTCAAAATATATGGAAGCTTGAAAGTACTCTTTTATTTATAGAGATAGTCGTACACGCTTCCCCCACTCCTAAATTTTAAATTAAACAAAATTAATTTAGACATGCAAAAAATCATGAAGGATTAATTAACAAAGAATATGAAAAAGTAGAGGTCTGTGTGAAATTTCCTTTACAACTGAATATTGCATACATAGTGATAGCCTATAATAATTCAGGCCCAACTGAAGAGGCCCAGGGCCCAAATACAAGATCCCGGGACACGTGGCGACATCACCATCGTCCAGGTTCCCGGGATCCAGAACGTTCCTAAGGTCTGGATTTGATAGTACTCTGACGCATTCAGCTTTGACCTTGAGGAGCCCAGGACACGTGGCAACATCACCACCGTCCAGGTACCCGGGATCCAAGACGTTCCTACGGTCCGGATCTGATAGTACTCTGACGCATCCCAGGCGTCCAGATGCCCTACAGTCCAAAAGGCCAACCTACGGTCGAGATGAAAAGAGACAAACCCCTAAACCCTAGTAAGAGGCCTATAAAAGGTAGAACAGAAGGAAGGTTACAGGTTACAATCTTACATACTCTCTCTTTCACCTATACTTATATGCACACACGTACACCCCATAAATACATTCGCATAATCCCCACTTTGCCCCTCTTCTCCTTAAAAACCCTTTCTCATTCTCACGCCGGAGGTGCCGCGGGGACGCCACCCCCCTCCGGTTCTGTTTTGTAGGTTCCCACCCTACAGCTACACCGCACGTCGCCTCCGTCGCCGTTCAAAAGGAGTTTGAGTCCGGGTCCGGCCAGGAAAAGGCCCCGGGGTGATCTAGGATTATCATTGGCGCTAGAAGGAGGGGTCGAACCTTCGACCAGTGGTGTTCATATCCGCAGCCCCATCACCCAGAAACTTGAAACACCATCTCCCAGTAAGAACGCTACTACCAATCTCTTAGATCTGTTTTTACGAATCTTATTATTTTGAGTTCATAGCACCTTTAAATAACCATGACTACGAGAAAAAGCAAAGCAGCAGTTTCTGCCTCTTTTCTTCCGCCTCCTCCCCAACCCAGGGATGGAGACATGGAAGACTTGGACGAAGGGCTCCCCATAACCCAGACTCCCTCTCAAAATCTCCAACAGGAGACCAGAGAATAGTTATTGAAAGAGCTGCCCACAAACACACAGGGGTCCCCACCAATCCATGGGGAAGCATGACCCCGGAACAAATACAGGCGGCAATGGACTTGTGGAAGGAAAAGCAGGACGCCGAGCCTGAGACCCGCCCAGGGGATCAGCGAGAGCGGTCCGACGAACGGTCCGGAGAATCTCGGGGATCCGTCTTCGACCGGATTGCGAAGAACTTCAAAAGGCCACCAGAGGATGCCAGAGACGAAATAAAAAGAGCTGCCCTCTGTGAGAGAATCCGGAAAGAAGAAGAGGCTAAAGCCCAGGAATCTATAGAAAGGAGAGTCCGGGAGGAGGAGGCCAAGCTAAAGAGAAAGGCTCACTGGATTCATGTTTCTTCAGACTCAGAGCTAGAGAAGGAATCCAAGCAAGAACAAATGACCCGGGTCCTTCGGGACCTTAAAAGGAAAGTGGAAGGCGACATGGAAGTAGGGGCGGCAGCAGCCCCGTTCACAAAGAAACTGGAATCCACCCCCAGGGAGTCGGGGCTGAAGCACTTCAATTTTGACTCTTTTAACGGACTGGCTGACCCCGAGGAGCATCTGAACTATTTTGAGCAAATATCTAATATTTATGATTACAGCGACCTGACTAGATGCCGATTCTTCGCATCAACGTTGAAGGGGGGTGCTCAGAAATGGTTCAGCCGCATACCATCCCGGAGTGTGGACTCCTGGAAAGACTTCCGCGAGATATTTTTGAAAAGATTCAGGGCCAACCGGATGAACGAGCTGCAGATGTGTCATCTAAAAATAATCAAGCAAAGAAGCAAGGAGCCCCTCCCGGAATTCATCAAAAAATTCCAGGAAGCAGTCAATCAACTCTCCAACTTAGAAGAAAAGGAGGCAGTAAACATCTTTCAAAGAAACTTGCACCCGATATCTTGTGAAGGCTATGTTAAAGACTTGATTCATAGGGAGCCCCAGAGCCTAGCATCAGCATATGCGTTTGCATCAAAGTTCATAAAGGAAAACGATTTCCTCAAATCAATAAAGATGAATAGAAGAATACACGATGATGATGAGTCTCCGGAGCGACGCTCGTCGTTTCGGAGAGACAAAAGATACAAGCTTGACAGGCAAGCAAACTACATTCAGCAGCCCCGGGGAACCCCACCCCGGGATACATACCCCGAATCAAGAAAGAATGAAAGGAAACCCAAGACAAAGAAGGAACCCAAGCCGGAACCGGAGTGGACACCCCTCAACAGGCCCCGGGCTGACATTTTGCGCGAAGTCAAGGGCAAGCCGTTTTATTATCCGCCAAAACCCTTGCTGGCGCCTCCCGAAAACAGGGCCCGAGACAAGCATTGTGGCTATCACGAGGATCATGGCCATACCACTAAAAACTGTTTCTCCCTCAAGATGTTCATAGAAGACCAAATCAAGAAAGGAAACATGAACCAGTATCTTCAAAGGGGGTCAAATGACAAAGACAGAGCCCCGGGAAGAGGCAAAAATGTGGTGAATATTGTTTTTGGAGGCACAGCCTCTCCACCTCGGAGCCCGGACCAGGAGAATGATGTGATGATGATCCAGACTCTGGATGATGAGCCGATCTGCTTCTCTTATTCTGATTACGAGGGGCTCGATCCGGACCACAACTTGGCATTGGTGGTGACCCTTGATGTCGCAAACAACGAGGTAAAAAGAATTTTAGTTGATAATGGTTCATCTGCTAATATTGTATTCGAGCACACATTTAATAGGATGGAGCTCGGCCACCTCCGAATGGACCCCTGTCTCGAAGATCCCTTGTACGGATTCAGGAACACGATGATTCCAATTCGGGGAATCATTTATCTCCCCATAATCTTTGGGACCGCACCCCGACAGATCTCTCATATGATGAAATTCTATGTGATAAGTGCAACCTCCTCATACAACATGATCCTTGGAAGGCCCACTATCACCAAGCTCAGAGCAATCCCTTCAACTATTCATTTAAAACTCAAATTCCCCGCCCCGGGAGGCGTTGAAGAATTAAAAGGAGATAGGGAAATGGCAGGTAGATGTTATGGTCAAGCACTTGTCATGGCAGAAACAGAGTCGGAGAACCGGAAGAAGATAATATCCCTACCCAAGGGACAAAGCAGAAAGAAGCATCGAGAGCACCTTAGTAAAAGGGCCCGTCTGGATGTGAATATGATTGAGGACTCCGGGTACGGTGTAACCAACGCTGATGCCCGGATTCAGAAATTTGTAGAAAGCAAGGAGAAGAGAAAGGTAGAACCTGTCCAACAGACAATAGAGTTAGATTTGGAACCTGGGAACCCCACCCGAAAAATCAAAATCGGCAAAGGCCTGGAAACCACATTCCAGAAGGAGCTCATCGACCTACTAGAGGAATACGCCGACGTGTTCGCTTGGTCCCCGGAGGACATGCCGGGGATTGATGAATCTGTGGCCATGCACAGCCTGGACGTGGATCCAAAACAAAAACCAATCAAGCAAAAACGAAGGAACTTTGTCCCGGAGAGACAACAGGCAATCGACCAAGAAGTCAAAAAGTTGTTAAAAGCAGATATAATCTGTGAAATTAAGTATCCGGATTGGATGGCAAATGTTGTGCTGGTCAAGAAACCCAATGGAAAATGGAGAAAGTGCGTGGATTATACAAGCCTCAATTCGGCGTGTCCTAAAGACTCCTACCCCCTGCCCAACATTGACCAGCACGTGACCTCGGGCCATGTAATGCTAAGTTTCATGGACGCCTTCTCGGGATACAACCAGGTCAAGATGAACCCGGCAGATATTGCGAAGATGGCATTCATCACACACTGGGCTGACTACGCTTTTATTATGATGCCGTTTGGGTTAATCAACGCCGGGGCAACATACCAGAAAATGATGAATACCATATTCAAAGATCAGCTGGGCAGGAACATGGAATCTTATGTTGACGATATGATCTCTAAGTCGGCCACAATCCCAGAACACATCTGAGACCTCAAGGAGTGTTTCGACAACTTGAGGAAGTACAACATGAAGCTGAACCCGGAGAAATGCGCGTTCGGGGTTCCCTCTGGAAAGTTTCTTGGTTTTCTGGTCAGCGAAAGAGGAATAGAGGCCAACCCGGAGAAGATCAAAGCTATAATGGAAATGACAGTCCCCTGGACTCAAAAGGACATTCAAAAGATTGCAGGATGCTTAGCAGCTCCTCGAAGGTTCATCCCAAAATTGGCAGAAAAGTGCCTGCTTTTCTTTGAGATATTAAAGGGGGCCCAGAACAAAAAGATGATCGACTGGACCCCGGCTTGCCAAACAACATTTGAGGAAGTCAAGCGACATCTGATGAACCCACCTATTTTGTCAAAAGCAAAGCCCGGGGAACCCCTTTATCTCTGCATTGCAGCCGGGGAAAGAGCGGTATCTTCTGCACTCATTCGGAAAGAGAATGGGACACAGACCCCGGTATACTATGCAAGCCAAGTCTTGAAAGATGCTGAGACCCGGTACCCAAACTTGGAAAAATTTGCACTGGCTCTTGTGCACTCGAGCAGAAAGCTAAGACAATACTTCCAAGGCCGGGAAATCAGGGTAATCACTAATCAACCACTTCGCAAAATCATCCACAAACCAGACGCCTCCGGAAGGTTAGTCAATTGGGCAATCGAGTTGAGCCAGTTTAATATCAAATTTATCACGAGGACAACCATAAAAGCCCAGGCGTTGGCCAATTCGTCATGGAATGCACCTTTCCGGAAGCCCCCGAGACGCCTAAAACCCGATCCGAGGGGGAAAAAGAGTCTAACAACCGGGATTCTTGGACATTACATGTTGATGGCTCGGCTACAGCCGAAAGGTCTGGAGCCGGCCTTATTCTCTCCAGCCCGGATGGATTCGCAATCCAGCAGGCCATTACCTTCGCCTTTAAAGCAACAAACAACCAGGCTGAATATGAAGCTCTACTCTCCGGACTCAGGTTAGCCAAATCTCTTGGAGCAAGGAATTTAACAATTTATAGTGATTCTCAGATTGTGGTAAGGCAAACTAATGGTGAATATGTTGTAAAAGATCCCAAATTGGCCTGGTATCAGGAAATGGTTAGAACAATCCTGGAAACCATCCCAGACTCAACCATCTTGTAGATAAACAGAGAGGAAAATGTGAAAGCAGACGAGTTGTCCAAGCTCGTCCATAATACTTCAGATTTAAGCAGCTCGGTTTACTTCGAGGAGCTCGGAGCCCCCAACACCGATCGGCCCGAATTATTATGTGTTAGTAGCCCAGAGAACTGGATGACTCCTTACATAGCCTATCTCAAGGACGACACCCTTCCGGAAGATCAGAACAAAGCCCGATACCTCAAGTATAAGGCTGCACACTTCTTTTTAGAAGACAATCAGTTATACCGGAGAACTTTCTCTGTACCAACGTTAAAGTGCGTTGATCCGGATGAAGCGGATTATTGCCTCCGGGAGGTTCACGAGGGGATCTGCGGGGATCACCTTGCCGCTAAAGCTCTAGCCTACAAGGTCATCAGACAAGGCTATTATTGGCCAACAATCCACGCTGATTCAATTGTCTATGTCAAGAAATGTAGCAAGCAGCCTCCCTTGTACTTGCCTCTTTCAACTCCTGGAACTCCCGGGACAGCCGCTCGGATTCAGTCTTGTAGACCTCAGCAGCATCAGCCTTCGCCTGAAGGCTCCGGGTTATACAAACCAGTCCAGCAACCCGGGAGTTAGCCTGAAAACATTATAAATCATGATTAGGTAACACAAATACAAGAACACAAGAAGAAGGCAAGTAAGAAAAAGGCTTACGGCGGTGATATCCTCCTGAAGCCCGACCAGGAAGTCGTCGAGAGGCTCCTTCCTGTACTTCTTCCTCTCCACCGTGCTAGCATAGTTCTCAAACAGCCCCCTCCGGCGAGTCTCCGGGGTGAAACTAGCAAGCAGGGCCTTCAAAGTTTCCGGAGTATCCGGGGCCAGGTCAACAGCAGCCTTCTTCGAAACTTGGCCCTCAGATACATCATCACCTTTGTCCCCGGAACCCGCGGGAGCACTCTTCCTCTTTCGGGGTGCCGGAACCCTTATCACATCCCCTTGTTGCACGTCCTCGACCCGGGGCTTGTTGATCACGATCGTTGTCCTCCCCGGACGAGACGGCGCCGCCTTCCGGGCCGCATCATCACCCTCACCAAACTTCTTCTTCCCGGCGTCCAAGCTCGTCATTCCCCCAATCCTTCGCAGCTTGGCTGAGAGATCCTTAAGTTGGGCAGACATATTCGGGGGATAAGGAATTAACTTCTGAATACCTGAGAAGGAGACAATAAATTATCAGTCCCGGATACAAACAATCAATAAAAGCTAAAACAACAAAAATAACACTAAGGCAAATGACTTACATCCAGCAGCATGCATGTTTTCATTGCTAGTAAAATAGTCCCGGGTCCACTGCGTCCCAAGTGCCCCACAGAAGGCATAAACCATCGCGAGAGCTGCTTGCCCGAGCCGCTGGACCGGAAACCTATCTGTTTTAATTTCAAGTTTATGGAGCGGCATGAACTCCAAATCCCCACCCCGGACAAAAATGAACTCCCGGTGCCATCCCTTAAGCGACGTCAACATACTAACCGGGAGAACCATCTTATCAGAAGGATACTCACAGTCCTCTATCCTAAACATGAACTCATAAATCGGCCGAGCGGTGGACCTCTTAATTTTGAAAATATGATGGAAAAGTTTGAAGGTGGGGAGGTAGTTTTTGGCATGACAGCAAGCTAAAAACCATCTTATACATTTCACCGAATTCGGGGCTAGCTGTGTGAAAGGAATCCCATAAACATCCCGGCATAGGGATTTGGTGAACTGATGTAATCCGAGGCGCATGCCCCGGAGATGCTCTAATGGAATACCAACCCATCCCCCCTCCGGTCTGTGGTATACCCTTTTATGCTCCTCGGGCCATCTCTACTGGTATGTATCATCAAGGTTAAAGGCGAGTCTAAGGGCGCCATCTACCTCAGCATCCGTATATTTCTCCTGGACCTCTTTATGAACCGCCCCACACTCATACCTAGTCCCCGGGGCGGTGAAGAACTTCCTATTTATGTCATCTTCATTATAGGGCTCCCTGCCTCCCAAACCATCCGGGCCCCCATATGCCTCGGATAAATCTCTGTAATAAAAGCTCAAGGGCTTAGGGTTCACTCTGCACTGGACGAAGTATTCATCTACGTCCTCCCATGATCCATCCGGATTCGATAAGGTACCCCCGGGACCTAACACTAGGGTCCGAGCTAAGACTTGTTGGGGGGGGTCAACCCGGGGAGGCATCTCTGTAGAGCTACTAGAAGAAGAAGATGAAGGGTAGAAGGAGTTGAGCTCGCCTAAACCTCTAGGCCTTTCGGGATATCGACCCCTAAGGGTAGCAGTACGTTTAAAATGGGTACCCGGCATAAACTACGTGTATCTATAAAAATGCACCCCGGAGTCAACGCCAAACCCGAACCCTACAACAACAAAAACAAAACAAAAAACAGAAAAAGTTTAGAAACAAATTGTGTATGGGTCTTACCCCAGAAATAAGATCTACAGCATATACACACACATACAACCAAAAACATATGTCAAGAACACACCCCGGGCCCTTCAACTTTTTACACTACTAAAAACCCACTTATCCGCATACAAAACTACCAAAATCCATGATATTTACATAAATCAAGCACAAAACCACTGCAAAAGTTATGCAAAATCTACAAACTACAGAGATTCAAGGTCAAATAAATAATACAGTCGTGAAACTCAAGCAAGGAATACGAAGGAGCGAAGCAAAACCCGCACAAAAGATTACATGCATTGTAAAAACACAAGAAAACAAATGAAAGAAGGAAACAAAAGAATCGAGACACTTACAAATGGGCAGGAGAAAGAAATGGGGCTTCAACAGCAAATGCTCCAAAAAATCTCTGTAAATGCTCTCTTGTCTCTCTCTGCAGAAGTATTTGCGTAAAGAAAAATAAAGTGGGTGAGAGTGGTATTTATAGAAGGTAAAAGAGGCAGGTTAAAGGTTTTGAAGTAAAAATTAACCCCCGGGACACGCGGCGGAACCCAATTGGTCCCAAAAAGTAACTGCACGGCAGTTATTACATGAGCTGTCACGTAATCATTATATGGGCACGTCTTTTTAGGAGGAAAAAGGGGGAGAGTAAATAACCAGCACACTCAAAAGATACAGTTAAAACCTATGTATCTTTGACCCCGGCTGGAATCCCAACAGTCGTCTGACACCCCGGCTTCACAGCAACAACTTTTCAGAATCCGGGCAAAATCAAATGTCAGGAGTGTACTTGCCCACCAAACCATGCCCAAAATTCAAATTCAAAATCAAATGACTAACCAAGTCAACCCCGGAGTCTCATCCCCATTTGACCCCGGGGTTAGGGGGCAATAAATCAAATAACCCCCAAAACTCTTCTAAGTATTTCAAGGAATCCCACCTTAAAACTCAAGTCAAATGACTAACCAAGTCAACCCCGGAGTCTCATCCCCATTTGACCCCGGGGTTAGGGGCAGCAAATCAAATAACCCCCAAAACTTTTTTAAGTATTTCAAGGAATCCCACCTTAAAAACTCAAGTCAAATTACTAACCAAGTCAACCCCGGAGTCTCATCCCCGTTTGACCCCGGGGTTAGGGGGCAGCAAATCAAACAACCCCCAAAATTTTGCAAAGGCGTCGCGGCACAAAGGAAATTACTCTACTCCCCCATCCGGGTAAACCCGCATAAGGGAGTGGGGGGCAAATGATAGCCCATAATAATTCAGGCCCAACTGAAGAGGCTCAGGGCCAAATACAAGATCCCGGGACACATGGCGGCATCACCATCGTCTAGGTTCCCAGGATCCAGAACGTTCCTACGGTCTGGATCTGATAGTACTCTGACGCATTCAGCGTTGACCTTGAGGAGCCCAGGACACGTGGCAACATCACCATCGTCCAGGTACCCGGGATCCAGGACGTTCCTACGGTCCGGATCTGATAGTACTCTGACGCATCCCAGGCGTCCAGATGCCCTACAGTCCAAAAGGCCAACCTACGGTCCAGATGAAAAGAGACAAACCCCTAAACCCTAGTAGGAGGCCTATAAAAGGTAGAACAGAAGGAAGGTTACAGGTTACAATCTTACATACTCTCTCTCACCTATACTTATATGCACACACGTACACCCCATAAATACATTCGCATAATCCCCACTTTGCCCCTCTTCTCCTTAAAAACCCTTTCTCATTCTCACGCCGGAGGTGCCGCGGGGACGCCACCCCCTCCGGTTCTATTTTGTAGGTTTCCACCCTACAGCTACACAGCATGTCGCCTCCTTCGCCGTCCAAAAGGAGTTTGAGTCTGGGTCCGGCCAGGAGAAGGCCCCGGGGTGATCTAGGATTATCACATAGTATTGCAGCAACACATATAATGTTACCTGCTATTTGAATTAGAATCAAACATATAGATAATTAGGCCATTTCTTCTAATTTTTTTGTGTTTACCTTTTTTCAAATCTTGCCGTAATGTGAACAATGGTCCTTAATTCTTATATTTATAAAAATCCAGAAATAAAGAGCTATAATGCAAATGTAATAATCATAAACAATTTAAATAAGATATTTGAATGAAAGGAAGGAAGAAACAAAATAATATTTAAAACAATTAGGAAAATCCAAACTAAACTAAATATACTTGTGTAATAAGTATAAGCAAGTCACTATAGCTACTAACCTAATTTCACTTAGATTTAAGTTCTGCAAAATTCTGACGACGAACCATTTATATCTATTATAAATGTCAAGAACAGAACTTTCATAAATAATTTTAAAATGTATACCTCCACTCTACAAGAAAAACAGACTCACACAATGATTTTTAACCAATACCACTCAAAACTGTTGAGTATTGAGGCATCATCTGATACGCGTATTTGACAACAGTACACATCTATTGTCTGTTTACATCGAAGACAAAATCAAGTACATATAAAACTCTTGTTCGAAAATTGGTATAAATAACAGTTTTGTTTTTGTTAGATTTTTAGTTATTCAAGTGTTTCTGTCAAAAGTTCTATTGTCTGAATATTTGAAACACAATGGTTTAGTTTAACATAATCGTTGGTTTTGTGACATATTATTACAAGTTTTTCCTGCTTTGATAGTATTGTATGGAATGGCTTGTTACAACGCTCCAAAAAACCTCAATTTGTGTGTAATTTATTCAGACAACACTTAATGTTAAAATAATTATAAGCTAAACTTAGATTATTATTTTAATAATATTGAATGTTCATGGAAGCACCTAGAATAGACCTTTGAGATTCAAGACTTTTAAGTTCATGGTCTTTTGAGTTTATGACCTTTAGCTTTTCATGTACCTAGGGAGTTACATATTCTAGTAGGTTCTACGGAGGCCTATAAATAGGACACTCTTTCAAGATTTGTAATCATCAAGTTTTATATAATCTTTTGAATGAAAATACAAGTGTGAGTTTATATCTCTTTTGTGTGAGTTAGTTGTGTGGATTATTAAGAACAAGTTTATTCTATTTAATCTCCAACTCTTTTATACTTAAGTTCCAACAAAGTGGTATCAAGAGCCAGGTTAAGTCATGTCTTCCAACAATAATATGTTGCAACCTCAACTTCCACGTTTGACGGGAAAGAATTACAATCAATGGAGCATCCAAATGAAGGTTTTATATGGATCTCAAGATCTTTGGGAGATAGTTGAAAATGGTTATGAAGAATCGACAAATCAAGCCAATCTCTCACCGCAACAATTGAACACTTTTAAGGAGAACTGAAAGAAGGACAATAAGGCCCTCTACTTTATTTATCAAGCTGTGGATGAAGTAATTTTTGAGAGAATTTCAACGACATCAACATCAAAGGAGGCATGGGACATCCTCAACAAGGCCTACAAAGATGAAGAAAAAGTAAAAATGGTGAGACTTCAAGCTCTAAGAGGTGAGTTTGATTTACTAAAGATGAAAGAAAGTGAAACGGTGGAGGAATTTTATAATCGAACAATTTTAATTGTTAATCAACTTCGTGTTAATGGAGAAGATATTTCGGATAAAAGAGTCTTGGAAAAAATTCTTCGTAGTATGACTCGAAAATATGAGCATGTTGTTGTGGCCGTAGAAGAATCAAAAGATTTAAATACTTTCTCTCTTGAAGAATTATTGGGCTCAGTACAATCTCATGAGCTCCGCATCAAGCAATTTGACTCCTCTCCTTCCGAGCAAGTTTTTCAAGTTCAAAATACTAGTCGTGGTGATTTTAGAGGAAGAGATGGAAGAGGATCATTTCGTGGTCGAGGACAAGGAAGAGGAAATGTGCAAAGTGGAAATTTTAACTCAAATCAAAGAGGAAGAGGAAGAGCTCGTGGAGGTTTAAATGGAAGAGGAAGAGGTAATTCTTTTAATTTTCAATGCCATTATTGTCATAAAATTGGGCATATGAAAAAAGATTATTATAAAAGAATTAATGATGAAAAAGATTCCAATTTTCTACATGAGGATGTTGAGGATGTTAGTCCCTTAACAATATAGCAAGAATTACAGAAGGGGGGTTGAATGGAATTCTTGAACCTTTTTCTTAAAATAAAAATGTTCGAACTCGAATATAAATATAAGTGTGTTGATTAGCACAATGCGGAATAAAAACTGAAGTGAATCAAAACACAAGTAATTAAAATAAGAGTCTTTAAAAACTTTCTGGTGGATTTAAACAATTCCACCAGAGATATATATTATATCGAGAGAACTCTGTGTGCAAGAATGCTCACAGCTGCTTACAAATATGAACTACTGAGAATACAGAGAAATGCTAATAATTCTGCTTACAAATGTTTCCCACTTTTTTTGTATCTCAGATCTATGTTTCTATTTGCTACTTCTTGGTTTATATATTACCAATATTACAAAGTCAAAAGATAGGATCATTATAAAAACTATCGGGTCTAATGCTTTGTTACTTTGTTCTCTATTACCCAGTTAATAGGCTTCCTCATTCCATTTGCATACACTTCGACGCATATGACCAGTTGTCACTGTCAACTGATATTTGAATTCTTTATCCGTTGAGTACATGATCATCCGTCAACTTTATGATCATCCGTTGATGGCTTCATTGATCATTCATCGACTGCTATATTAGACATCCGTTGATAGCTATTTGATCATCCGTCGATGGCTTTGTTAATCATCCGTCGATAGCTATTTTGGCACTTGACTTCAATTCATTTATGCAGAAATACAAGACATCATCTATGTACAATTAATCAACCTATTCTGCATATCTAGTTAAAGTCAACATGACTTATATGCTACTACAAAATCTATACAAAGGTGTATGCAGAAATGTGCTACAGACTCATTATTACATAAGCTACTCACTCGACGGATAATAAGTCATCATCCATCGGGACTATAATGATTTATCCGTCGGGACTATAATCTTTATCCGTCGAGTGCTACATTATTTCTCTAAGTAAAATATACTTAGGTGTTTGAGTCCGGGTCCGGCCAGGAGAAGGCCCCGGGGTGATCTAGGACTATCACATAGTATTGCAGCAGCACATATAATGTTACCTGCTATTTGAATTGGAATCAAACATATAGATAATTAGGCCATTTCTTCTAATTTTTTTGTGTTTACCTTTTTTCAAATCTTGTCGTAATGTGAACAATGGTCCTTAATTCTTATATTTATAAAAATCCAGAAATAAAGAGCTATAATGCAAATGTAATAATCATAAACATTTCAAATAAGATATTTGAATGAAAGGAAGGAAGAAACAAAATAATATTTAAAACAATTAGGAAAATCCAAACTAAACTAAATATACTTGTGTAATAAGTATAAGCAAGTCACTATAGCTACTAACCTAATATCACTTAGATTTAAGTTCTGCAAAATTCTGACGACGAACCATTTATATCTATTATAAATGTCAAGAACAGAACTTTCATAAATAATTTTAAAATGTATACCTCCACTCTACAAGAAAAACAGACTCACACAACGATTTTTAACCGATACCACTCAAAACTGTTGAGTATTGAGGCATCATCTGATACGCGTATTTGACAACAGTACACATCTATTGTCTGTTTACATCCAAGACAAAATCAAGTACATATAAAACTCTTGTTCGATAATTGGTATAGATAACAGTTTTGTTTTTGTTAGATTTATAGTTATTCAAGTGTTTCTGTCAAAAGTTCTATTGTCTGAATATTTGAAACACAATGGTTTAGTTTAACATAATCGTTGGTTTTGTGACATATTGTTACAAGTTTTTCCCGCTTTGATAGTATTGTATGGAATGGCTTGTTACAACGCTCCAAAAAACCTCAATTTGTGTGTAATTTATTCAGACAACGCTTTATGTTAAAATAATTATAAGCTAGACTTAGATTATTTTTTTAATAATATTGGATGTTCATGGAAGCACCTAGAATAGACCTTTGAGATTCAAGACTTTTGAGTTCATGGTCTTTTGAGTTTATGACCTTTAGCTTTTCATGTACCTAGGGAGTTACATATTCTAGTAGGTTCTACGGAGGCCTATAAATAGGACACTCTTTCAAGATTTGTAATTATCAAGTTTTATATAATCTTTTGAGTGAAAATACAAGTGTGAGTTTATATCTCTTTTGTGTGAGTTAGTTGTGTGGATTATTAAGAACAAGTTTCTTCTCTTTAATCTCCAACTCTTTTATACTTAAGTTCCTACACTTTATTCATTTATAAAATTTATGGGAGTGATAACAAACAACTTATTTCTTTTATTATATTAGATTTTATTATATTTTTTAACATTAGAAAATGGTTTTTATTTTTGCTATTGTATGAGATTTCTTTTCGCAAAGGTTTAGTTGTTAAAATTCTTATTTTAATTGTAAAGACAAGATGCCTTTATGAAGCTTGGATTTTTTTATTCCCTGATACAAAACACCTCCCACAAAGAAAAAACTCAAATGTATAATATTAAAAAATACAGTAACCATCTAATAATGTTATAAGATTTATTTACAAGATGAAAAAACACTCTACAGCTTTCCGCCAGCAACTTTCCAAGCAACATGCCCGAGATTATGCCAGACTTCAAGCATAACTGTGCTCAAACGGTAAACCTATTAGAAGTATAAGTAAAATATGAAAATATTCAGAACATAATACTAGATATATGCACCAAACAAAAGACCAACCATGTATATTTACAAAGATCAAATATACTCTATATATATTTAAAAGAAATGTCATAATTAAATGAATTAGCAGAAAGCTAAATATTGACTCTACTAGGCTAGAGCCTAAAAGTAACAGCAAATAGAAACCGCCCTTCACAACTTTGGCACATGGCAAAGAAGACTGAAAACTGAAAGTAAAATTATGTTCAACTTTTGGGATCTGAATTTAACACAAATGCATATGTATAACAAAATAATTGGTCATGCCTGCATTAACTATTTTGTATGTCTGTCAAGATCAGAGAATAGTGATGGAGCCAGAAGCTGAGGGATGAAATTACTTGTAATTGTGACGCCTCATCTCGTCAATGAATGTGTGCTTTTTTCCATACTTCATATCTACTCTCTCTAATATATCCTGCAGCGCAGATTTAATTAAAAAAACATGGCAAATATATGTTATCAACAAAAGCTTATAACTTAAAGATTACTGCGATCATATCCGCGTTAAACTGGGATAACCTTATATTGGACCCCTTTTAAGGTATATGTTATTGATAACTCCGGTGAGCGGGGCGACCCCTTCCGACACCGTTCCTGGACCAACCTTCTGAGAGCGGGGTTTAGCTGCTGTTGGGTATCTGTAAAACAATACCGGAGGGGGATTTTGTCCCCGCGGCGCCTCCAGTGTAAGAAAAAGAGTCTGGCAGGGGAAGATGAAGATAGAGAGGACAAGGGTGGTTGTGTGTGTATAAGCTGTGTATATGAGAGTATGTGTGCTCAAAATATGTCTAACCCTTAAACCCTTCATCCTTGGTGGTATATATAACCCAAAGATAGGGTTTAAGGGTTGGTACCTCTAGATCAGGGTCGTTGGTTGCTGGAAGCGGATGATGCTTATCTTGGGTAGATTGCATACACGTGTCTAGGCAAGTACCACCTTCAGGGTGTCCCAACGGTACTCTGACACGTGTCGTGTTTATCTGATATGTTAGTTGTTGTTAGCTGCCATTGTTGTGTGCCCACGTACCCCTCCTTGGCGGGTTATGGGGTGTGCATGCGCTTGTGGGCCCCCCCTCGGGTCTATTATAGCTGGGTGATCCCGGTATTGGGATGGATCCAGGTTGGTGGATGATCCAGGTCCTGAGTTGGCAGCTGAGCCTGGGTCTCTTCACTTGACTCTGGGTGATGGGGGTCTTGTTCCATCAGCTGAGCCTGCCTTACCCCAGATCTGGGTTGAGCCCTAGCCAGGTTGCTTATACCCTATCATTTGCCCCTCACTCCCTTATACAGATTTTATGGATGAGGGAGTAGAGTAGTGTCACATAGTTGTTGCCTTGAGAAAAAATCTTGCTTCTTTATTTCCCCCCAATCCGGGTCTTGTATAGTAGGGACATATTCAGATTAAGGTATATGAAATTGGTTGCCTTGGAAGAAATTCTGCTTCTTTGTTGCCCCCATATCCAGGTCTTGTGTAGTAGAGATAGATCCGGATTAAGGTATATGAAATTGGTTGCCTTAGAAGAAATTCTGCTTCTTTGTTGCCCCCCAATCCGGGTCTTGTGTAGTAGAGACGATTCCAGATTAAGGTATATGAAATTGGTTGCCTCAGAAGAAATTCTGCTTATTTGTTGCCCCCCGATTCGGGTCTTGTGTAGTAGAGACAAATCCAGATTAAGGTAGATGAAATTGGATGTCTTAGAAGAAATTCTGCTTCTTTGTTACCAACCAACCCGGATCTGGTGTTGGAGATACCAATCCAGATTGAAGTAGTTGTAATTAGTTGCTTAGAAAAATTCTGCTTCTTTGTTGCCCCCAATCTGGGTCTTGTATAGTAGAGACAGGTCTGAATTAAGGTAGATGAAATTGGTTGCCTTAGAAGAAATTCTGCTTCTTTGTTGTCAACCAACCCGAATTTGGTATTGGAGATACCAATCCGTATTGAAGTAGTTGAAATTGGTTACTTAGAAAAAAATATGCTTCTTTGTTGTCCCCCAATCCGGGTCTTGTGTAGTAGAGAAAGATCCGGATTGAAGTAGGAGAAATTGGTTGCTTTGGAAAAATTCTTCTTCTTGAGGACCACTGATCCAGGTTCATCAGGATCCGGGTAGGGGTTACTGATCCGGTTGAGGGCTTTGAATTCTGAAAAAATGGGGGAATTTATAACATTTTTGCTCAGTTCCGGCCCATGATTTTGAATTTTTGTAGTTACTTCCCTAGGAAACCGCCCCATAATGATTATAGGGTTTAATGTGCTCTTAATTGTGTATATATATGTGTATATATAAATATATTTATTTTGCTTTTATTTTTCTTTTCTGTAACTTCCTTTCTGGCCAATCTCAAGGCGCCACATGGCAGGGGCAGTTCCCCTCTCTCTTGCCTATAAAAGCCCACCCTCCTTCTCTTTCTTTTTTATTCATCACCAAAGAGAAACCAATAGTCCCTTTCTCTTCTCTCCATTTTCTCTCATTTTTTCCGTGAAGTGTTGTGCTTTTGGAGGGTTCTTGTCGCTTTGCCTCGCTGTTGTTGCCATTCATCTTTAATCGACCTGTAAGATCTTCTTTTGATTTTTATTTTCGTTGTTCTTCGAGTTATGAATGCTCTATTTTGCTCCTTTATCCATGATTTTTGATGTTGGACAGAGGTTATGATTGTTGTTTTTGGTTGAATGCTTGTGTGTAGCGGTTTACGACTTCCCCAATGTTTAGATCTGTTGGTTTTGGGGGGTATTGGGTCTGATTTTGGTTGATTTTCATTCGATTTTCTGGGCTTTTTTGGGGGTGTTCTTGGTGTTCTTGAGAAGAATGTATGTATGTATATGCAAAAAATCATATTTTTTAGTTTTTGATTCTCAACGGTTTGTTTGTGGGTAAGGGTTTTGCTTTGATCTGGGTATAGGGCGTATAACCCGGATCTAGAGTAGGTTGCTTGGGTAGAATTGCATGCCTTAGAATGTGTAAACCTTTAAATTTGTTGTTTAGATCCGGATCTATCATAAGGTGTTGGATCCGGATCCGTATGTGTTTGTTGTAACCCGGGTTTCTGCTAAATCTGGGATGTGGGTTTGTTTAAGGTGTTGCGATCATTTTCATAGTATATGTGATCCGGATCGTTGATGTTTTTCCGGGTTGGACTTGCATTAGCGGTCCCGATCATTAGGTTATAGAAAGATTAACATAATGTCCTTGATCCTGACCGCTTAGCAAAAAACTTAAAAATTGTATGAATGCAGACTAACTCACCTTGATTTTAATAGTTATATGGTCCGGATCAAGAGGCTTCCTAGAAGAGCTTTCAACTGTTACCCCGGTCTTTCAAGTGAGGAGAGTGATCCAGATTCATCCGAGGGAACACATATCCGCCTAGAGATGGGTAAAAAGGCCTCCTCCTCAACGGAGATTATTTCAAAGTTCCGGTTCAGGAAGCTCCTGGAGAATGCGGTTCCCTTCACCCCGAGGGCTATTGGACTGATATGAAGTACCATTTTGTAGTCAAGCCCATATATATTGAAAATGATATTTATTATAAGAGGGTTAGGTATGATAGGCAACATAATGGTCACCCCGGGATTTATAACCAAGAGGCTCTCGAGAGGGTTTTTGTCGAGTTCCCCATCAGCTGGGACCACTACCAGTTAAAGGACCTTTATGCTGAAGCGAATCTGACTGAGATGGACGGGGTTGTTCGGGCTGCGTTCCAACTAACCCCTGATATCCAGTGGAGGTGGCCGGAACCAGAAGAAAGGATCTATCACCGCCCGGAAGATGGTTTTGTTCCGGTATGGATGGAGCACCTTAGATTCGGGTGGAGCCCCCGCTACCACATTTTCATTAAGCACCTCTTCAAGCCTGTCTACAAGATATCCCCATTGCAGATTACCCCTAAAGGGATTAAGTCCATGACCTGGTTCATAGCCTGTTGTAATAAAGCCGTATTCTTGCCCAACTTGAAGCTTTTCCACCAGATTTTCTATCTGTCCAAGTCAAGCCAGAAGCCTTTTTATAAAATTAGGTTCCGGACCTTAGAGTTCGGATATGGCCCGGGTAGAGCCAAACCTATAATGCACCAGACTTGCTTGAAGTTCTGGAATGGGGAGATCATAATGCTGAAGGGTTATGACCTGACCTACCTGCCCTATTTTATGATGGAGGGTATCCAGACCAAATTTGCTACTGCTGTTCCGGAGGGGCAGACCTTGAACCAAATGAGAGCATTCCGTGACTCTCTCGGATTTCAGCCTACCCGAGATACCTTCATGTACCATAAACTGCTCTTCAAACTCGGTTATAAGTTTTCTAAGCATACATATTCGGGTCCTTTCTTGCTTTTTCTTATTCAGAATCACTTTCCTTTAGAATTTATCTTGTTTTGCTGTTTGCTTGATCCGGATTATCCGTATCTGTTTCATACTAGGAATTGCTGCATGTTAGATCCAGATTATATGTTTCTTTTAGCTTTATCCTCTTGGTTGCTTGCCTATTCCGGGTCATTCCCTAAGCATGTTGATTCGGATCACTTACTCCGTTCGTTGATCCGGATCCTGGTCCTATTTGCTTTTAACTTGTAGTTTGTTTATAGTATTTGCTGGCCCATGATCCGGATCACTTACTCCGTTCGTTGATCCGGATCCTGGTCCTATTTGCTTTTGACTTATAGCTTGTTTATAGTATTTGTTGGCTCATGATCCGGATCATTTATTTTATTTGTTGATCTGGATCTGGGTCCTATTTGCTGTTGACTTGCGCCTTTTTAGTAGAATTTGTTGTATCCTGATCCGGATCCCATATTGTGCACTTTAATCCGGATCATCCATACTTTTTATTCTTGAATTTGACTTGTGCTTTTCTCATATTTCTACAGTTCTGCCTCATTTCAATCGTGACTTTCTCGGAATCATGTCCTCTTCCGCCTATGCTGCGGCTTTCAACACTCTTGGTCTAGCCTTCAAGACTACTAAGGGGGCTCCGGGACCTGGATCTGGATCCGCGGAGATCGAGGGTGGGGCCGAATCCTCTTTTCCCCAGAATATCCTAGATTCGGGTCATGAAGCCGGCGACTCTGAGCCTGTAGTACAGGAAATTACGGATGATGATGATCCTCCTAGAACGAAGAGGAAGAGCATCCCGATCAAGCCCCCTCGGGGCAAAGCTGCTATTTCCAGTCGGGTCATCTTTGATTCAGAGGGAAAAGGGCCTGGATGGGGACCCAATGAAGGTTGGGACCAAGTCCCTGGTTGATGTAGCCGGGTTCATGTTAAGCATCCCTTCTGAGGAGGATTGGGATGAAGTTGAGGGTTTCAGTATGGCTGCAGCTTTCAAGAGGGTAACCGGGCAATGGGGACAGGTAAACTTCAATCAGTTTTTAGTTTTCTACCCGAATTGCAATCTTTTCTGAGTGCCCTTTCTTTTTCTCCCTTCAGGTGGGGAGCGCCATATCCATTTATTCTGATATTTCTTTTACCGAGGTTCGGGAGGCTAACAACAGGACCAGGGCCGAGAAGATAAGAGCTGATAACCTGAATGATGAGTTGGATGAGGCTCGGGAGGGCTTCAAGACTGTTGAATCCGGGTTGAAGGAGCAACTGAAGGGAGAGAAGACCCGGGCTGACGATCTTGCCAAATAAGTAGAGAAGCTCAAGGCTGACCTGGCTGTGAAGGAGAACCTGGACAAGGAGGCCATCATCGCCGAGTTCAAAGCCAGCGATGTCTATGACTTTGAGATTACCCAAGCCGGGGTTCCCGAGGTTCGTAGGGCCTGGATCATGGTGGAGAGGAACATCAAATCTGATCCCTGGCTAACTGGGGTAGCTTTATCCAGGAGTTTCTGGCGGCCAAATCAGCTGTTGAGCAGGGTCAAGGTGAACCGGAACCCTATGATGGTCCTAGCCCCAGTTTCCTTCAGATTTGCTCCAACTTTGTCAAGCTTCTCGGGCCTTGCCCATGTAACTTGTTGCTTTATTTCAGAACTCTTCTTTTTTCTAGTACTTGGATTCCGAACGATTTGTAATATTTGGATTTATCCGTATTGGTGGCGACCCGAATTGGTGTTTTTAATTTGAGTTTCGCTTTGGTAATTCCCTTGTTTAGAAAATGTTGTATTTGTTTATGCTCTTGATCCGGGGTAAGAGAGCTTACCCGGGACGTTTGCTTTGTGGCTTGATCCGGATCCTGGGATGGATTCTAATCGGAGTTGTGGCTGGCACTTGAAAAATATTTAGTGCAAAAAACGATTTTAATCCGGGTTATAGTTGTGGCCCCCAACCTGGATTGGGTTTATAGCCGGTGGAGTTTCGGGTATGAAGCCGTACTAGGTTTGCAAAATTTTCCTTGGTACAAAGTGATGGATCTGTAACAAGGATTGTTTGTTGCTATAGTTGTTCTGCAACCCGGGTATGGCCCCATACTCGGATTAATGTTTGCTTGTGCTTCTTTATTTACTTGTAAAATAATCTCAGTACATAATAGTTGCTTTCACCCCGGATTTGGATGCCTATTCTGGTAGATATTTGCTTTTAATATTGACATTCGATCCAGGTTTGACACCATATCCGGATTGATGTTTGCTTTTGGTCTTTTATGTACTTAGAGAATAGTCCAAGTACATAATAGTTGCTTTCAACCAGGATTTGGATTCCTATTCGGGTTGATTTTTGCTTTTAATATTGGCTTTTAATCCGGGTATGACATCATATCTAGATTAATGTTCGCTTTTTGTATTGGCTTTCAATTCGGGTATGACACCATATTCGGGTTGATGATTGCTTTATTTGCTCTAGGTACTTAGAAAATTAGTCCAAGTAAATATTGGTTGCTGTTAATCCGGATTTTGATATTTATCCGGGTTGTTTGCTTTTAATTTTGGCTTCCAATCCGGGTATGGCATCATATCCGGATTGGTTTTTCTTTGCATTGCTTATAAGTTAAAATAAGAACTGGCTGAAAAAGGAAAAATTCTTTTCATTGACTTGAAATTTTCTTCATACAAAATATTGAATAAGATATTGGTTGCTTGCCATAGGCTACAGGTTTTTTGGTTGCATTTGGATGCTTTTTCTATTGATAGAATTATTTAAGTCTGAGTCTGTGCCATGTGTTTGGGATCTCGGATTCATCCAAGTTCATCAGCTTATACATTCCCGACCTTAAAACTTCCTTGATTTTGTAAGGCCCTTCCCACCGGGGCATCAGCTTTCCAGTGTTTGTTGGATCTGAAGCTTCCGTGTCTCGAAGTACCAGGTCTCCAACTTGAAAGTTCTTGACCCGGGACTTCTTGCTGAAGTGCTCCTTAGTTTTTTCTTTGTACTTCTCCATCTTTGCAACAGCCTGGTCTCAGACTTCATCTATTAGCTCAATGTTTGTCCTGAGCCCCTCCTCATTGGCTACCTCATCAAAGTTGATTGCTCGGTGAGAGGGGTCTCCTACCTCGATGGGCAACATTGCTTCAGTTCCGTAAGCCAGTTTGAAGGGCGTTTCACCTGTGCTTGTGCGGGGACTTGTTCTGTAGGCTCATAGTACATTTGGCAAATCTTCCGGCCATTTGCTTTTGCTTTCTCTGAGCCTCTTCTCGATTCCGCGGGGAAGCAACTTGGCCATTTCCTTGAGGGTAGGCTACTGATGATTTTATGTGCTTAATGCCCCGGTCCTGGAGGTAGGATTCAAACTCTGATACAACGAATCATGGCCCGTTATCCAAGACCAGTACTTTTGGGACTCCGAATCTCATCAATATGTTGTCCATGAATTTTATAAAATCATGTTGGTTTATTGTCCATATTGCCTTTGCTTCCACCCACTTAGTCATGTAGTCAATTGAGACAAGCAGGTATCTCAGGTCTCCTCTGGCCTGGGGGAAGGGTCCCATGATATCTATCACCCAAACGGCGAAAGGGATTGGAGATAGGACTGATTATCCGGGATACGTTGTTGAACATTTGGCATTGCTTGCATTTTTTCACAGAGTTGTTTGCATCTTGGTGGATTGTTGGCCAGTAGTAACCCTATCTTATTATCTTCTGAGCCAGGGCCTTTGCTGACATATGGTCTCCGCATATCCCTTTGTTGACTTCCATTAAGAAATAATCTTCCTCCTCTGGGCCAATATATTTCAGGATAGGTGATGAGAAGGTTTGGCGATAGAGTATCCCTTCTTCAACGAAGAATTATGCTGCTTTGACTTTTAATCTTTGAGCCTTCCCTTTGTCTTCAGGGAGCTCTCCCTTCTCCAAGTAGTTAATAAACAGAGTCATCCAATTCGGGTTGTTGTCTATCTCCATGACCTATTCAGATTCTATACTTGGCTTCTGTAGTTCTTCGAAGTAGACAGAGCAATCCAGGTTTGATGAATTTTGAACCAGTTTTGATCGTGTATCGGCTTCTGAATTCTCTTCTCGGGAGATCTGTAGAACTTGGCTTCTTGGTATTAAGGCGAGGTAGCTTTGGACCAGGGCCTGGTACTTGGCTAAAACTGGATTCTTTGTTATATACTCGTCGTTTATTTGTTTGACTACAATTTGGGAGTCACTGTAGATGTTAAGTTCCTGGATCCTTAGAGTCTTTGCTAGCTTCAATCCTACTATCAGGGCTTCATACTCTGCCTGGTTGTTTGTTGCTGAAAAGTCAAAGGTGTAAAGTATAATGTAATGTAACATGTAATCGAAGATTTATAACTCAACATGAAAATAGAAACATATAAACAATATTAAATTGTGAAGCACATGAACCCTACAAATGAAGACATGATAAACACAAAGAACCAAAAGATGCAATTGACTTTTTAAGTCCTCTAACAGATCATGGGAAGAAGTTCATCAATATGTTCAAGCAGTCATGAAGAATAAGACATCAAAGGACTTTAATCATCAGTTACATGAATTGACTTCAAGTGTTGCAGATCAAGGGTTCAGTGAAAGAAGCAATGTATATTCACAAGTCTGTAGTAGCTCAGAAACACAAGACAGATTGAAATAGGTTCTCTCAATACTAGTTGTTTTTGAAATAGACCAGTGCACCAAACATCAGTATTCAAGTAGGGATTTTAATTCAATTACAGAAGAAAATGTTGATACAGTGAAGAATGGCAAAATAGAAAAGAAAATCCTCTAAGGCACTCCTTGGTCGCCATAGAGCTTGGTCGCCATAGAAGTATATACTACAAGTACACTCCTTTATCGCTATAGAGCTTGGTCGCCATAGAAGTATATACTACAAGTACACTCCTTGGTCGCCATAGAGTTTGGTCGCCATAGAAGTATATACTACTACAAGTACACTCCTTGGTCGCCATAGAAGAAGACACAGTGTGTACTGGTCGCCTAGAGCTTGGTCGCCATAGAAGAAGACTGTGTATTGGTCGCCATAGAAGAAGACAGTGTGTACTGGTCGCCATAGAAGAACAAAGTGTGTACTGGTCGCCATAGGGCTTCACCAGTCGCCATAGAAGAATATTAAGAGGATGTTCAAGTCGCCATAAAGGAGTTGTGATATTAAGTGAACCAATTGCAGCAAAATCAAAGGATTGTGTGGACACAAGACTGCCACCTGTCAAATGAATTTAAAAGTCTACAACAGCAGCTGAATGAATTATATTCATTATTAGTCATCTTCTTCAGCAACACAATTCAGTTTACGAGAGCTCCATTAAAGCCCCTCATTTATTAAGCTTATAAACATATTGTTATGCTGCTGAATTTATTATAGCTAATCAATTTATTGATTAGATTGTAGCAACCTCAAGGATTATATTAATAAAACAATATCTTCCTCGAATTGTTTTGTGTCTTATTTGATTCCGTACTTTTAGCGAAGAACTTGTAAACGAATGAAAAGATTGTAGGTATCGTATTCAACCCCCCTTCTACGATACTATGGGACTAACAATTGGTATCAGAGCTTGTTGATTGACATACAAATCAAGATCCGGAGAAAGAAACAAGTTCTTGAAAATTTCTTGAATTTTTTAATTTTCAAATATTTTCATTTCTTGAAATTTTTGAACTTTAAATAATTTAATCCCGCCAAGATGATAAACAACCAATGAATTGGAAGTATAAAGATTCCCCCATTCGATAGAGATAATTACAACTTATGGAAGAAAAATATGATGCTGTTTATAAAAGCTTCGAATCCACTTTATATTGGGATATTACTGAATGACCATTATGTTCCGATGGAAGTAGTTGTTGAATCCATAACCACGGCTAGTGTAAGAATTCCTTCCTCATCCACTCCCAGGGATCCGTCTAAATATACGGAAACTGACAAGGAGTTGATAAATCTGGACATAAGCCTTCAACTCATAATTCTGGAATCGACCGATAAATATATGAGTCATCAACTTCTAGGATGTAACAGTGCAAAAGATATGTGGGATACCATTGAGCTTTTAATGGAAGGTACAGAAGAAGTAAAAAAAAACAGGATGGATATTTAGACGACTCAGTATGAGGCATTCAAACTTCAACCCGGAGAAGCTCTGTCTTCACTCTTTGAGAGATATACAAGATTATTAAGTGAATAAAAGTTGCAAGGGAAAGTTTACCCTATACGAGAGTCTAACAGAAAGTTTATGCTGACACTCCCAGTTCACCTGAAATAAAAGTAAAAAATTAATCAGGGAAATAGCAGATTTTATTACTATGTCCCTGGATGTGATCTATGGAAAGCTAAGAACATATGAGCTGGAGCAAGAGCAGAGAGCTATTATCTATAGACATGGTTCTATTGACAGTAAGAGTATGTCACTTGCAAAAACCACTGCACTTATAATTCGTGAACTTGAAACCCAAGAAAGTAAGGTTGCACCCTCCTCAATAATTAAAGAAATTGTAGTAGCTGAAATTGCTCATGCTGAGCCATAGGATGAAAATGAGTTTTACACTCAGGAAGAACTTGAACAGTTGGAGGACAAATCTATGGCATACATGGCTGCAAAATTTAGTCATGTTAGATTCAGTAGAAAGCCCAACTATAAACCAAGGGGTTCATCAGGGAGATTTCCAAAAGGAAGCTACTCATCAGGGTCAAGCTCCAGAGGTGGCTACAAGTCAAGTTGGATAGACAAGAGCAAAACTAGATGCTACAACTGCAATGAGTTAGGGCACTTTGCATCTGATTGCAGAAAGCCCAAGGGAGCAAAATCAAATGACTCCTATGAAAAGAAGGAAACTTATGAAGATTTGAAAAGGAATAATGAGAAGCTGAAAAAGAAGCTGAATGCTTATGTGGTGAAGGAAAAGGGAAGAACATACATTGCTGAAGGAAAAAGCTGGGATGATACTGATTCGGATGAAGAGGAAGAGTACGTGAATTTGGCACTTATGGCAAACTCTGCAGAGGAATCATCACAATCATCTCAGGTTCCTAAACTTACCACTATAGATATGTTTGTGTCTGAATACAAATCTACTGTGCATGAACTTACTTTAGAATTGTATAATGTTCATATAAGCATTCTTGCATATAAACTTGAAAATGATAAGTTAGTTCTTAAATCTGAGAGTTTAATCTCTAGGAATGAAGAACTAGAATTGCTTGTAGTTGGACTAGAAGACCTTAAGCAAAAGAATGAATATCTAGAGAATAAGGTTAAGTGCAACGCAAACATAGAAGCCATTCTTAGAACCCAAATTGCTCACTTAGAGAAGAAGTTACAGGCGTTTAAGAATGCAGCGTTGACTCAGAAGGAGATAATAGATAGTCAAAGATTTAAATTTAAGACTTTAATAGGACTTGACTATACTAATCTGGACAGTAAGAAACATAGTAGTACTTCTGAGATAAACATGTTTGTCTCAGAAAAGATTCCATATATTATTAAGGATGCTATATCTCCGTTATTCACTGAGTTTGTTTCAGAACCTTTGGATGAAGTAAGTTTGCTAATCAATGAGGAATTGATTGCTGAAGATAGAGAGAAGGAAGAGAAATCCCCTAAGACTCTTAAGGCTCCAGCTAGTAAAGCCAAATCCATAGCTGACCTAGGTAATAAGATGGATAGTAAGGAATATGAAACACTTAAGAAACTAGACCCCATAGTGTAATAACCCCAAATTTTGGAATTTATGAGACACTGATGAATAGTAACTTTTGCTGGTTATGCTGATTAAGGAAAATTATCAGACCACGCTATATAGGAGTACTGTTATGGAAATTCTAAGATCATATTAGTATTCCATAAAGTAAATGAGTGTATGTAAAGGTCGTTAGAATTCGGATCCGGACACTTTGATTTTTCCCGAAAATCCACTAGATACCGAAAGAATTAAGTATAAGGTAACATGATTAAAAGGATTTAAATTCAAGGATTATAAGAGAGGATAAAAAAAGGAATTTAAGATATTGAGAAAGGTTTAGGGGAACCCAAGTAATAAGATCCCGGACACGATCCCTCAAACGACGAACGGAAACGAAAGTTAAACCGTAAAACAAATGAACGATCAAGAGACAATCTTGTACAAGAAGCCAAGGAGTATGACATCATCAAACCACAAGGAAGAGACATGTGTTAAAAGATGATACAAACAAGATGACATAATCAAGATGACATAAGCATGGCAAATGGATATGTTTAGTTGGTTGAATGTGAGCCAAGTATTATTTACCATGGTAAAATTTTAATTAACAAAGCAAGAGAAGCAACCAAGCAAAATCATAACACACAAAATTGGAAGTTGACTTTGGCTTCCAAGAAGAAAGCTCTCGGCCAAAACAAACCCAACAACCTCAAACTGCCATATCTCCTTCAATACTCACTCAGATGTTGTGTTCTATAGCTCGTTGGAAAGGTATTGAGATGGCCTACAATTCTTGTTACCAAGTCTCATCCAAATAAGTAGGGTAAGACCCTCATTTTGGCAGTTCTTTAAATCGGACTTTTAGAAACTTCAAAATCTAACTTTGTGTTTTCTTGATTGGTTGTGAGATCTAAGCTTGTATAAGGATTAATCAAGGTTTTAAGGCTTCCTAGAAACTTTCCCTCACAAATAAAGGTATAAAACTTCTGGACCTTTAAGTACTAAGTTTGTTACTTGAATTTTGGGATGGTTTGGATGGATAAGTAGTTGTTTGAATGATTAAGTTTGAATTGAACTTTGGTTGTTAAGTAGATTAGTTGATTATGGAGATGGTATAATATTGAATTGTAATTATATTCTTGACCTTGTTTTGGCTAAGATCAGTAGCCTAGGTTTGAATCTTGAAGTTGTGGATGGATTGTAGTGGGAAATGATTGATTTGGAGTGGTAAAAATATTGGAAATCGCTAAGTTCTAGCTGTCATAATGCCCGATTTTCCTTAACTATTTCTGTGATTAACTTTAGGACCCGTGAAATCACTGTAAGATTCTGACCTTTTCCATGTTTAGATAGTTCATGTTACGAGCTTCATTTTGATATGTCGTTCGCCTAAATCCGAGTTACGAGCGATGAGAAATGACCATTTTAAGTAATGGCGTTTCGCGAGCGAACCCCAAAACCTCGAGTAACTTTGAGACCATAATTGAGACCCTTAAATGATTAATCGAAACACGAGAGAATTATTTCAAGTGAATAAGGCAGTTAGTAAAGTTCTCGCGAAAGAGTCGCCTTAAAATTCATAATGGTTAATTTATTAAAATTAGTGGAGCCGAGGGTACGTGAGCGATTAACGCAAATCGTTAAGTGTATAAGCGACTGTAAGAGACCGTTAGGGTATAAGTACGTTTTGACTAGTTTCTTAAGAGACCGTGGTCTAATTCCGGCTTATGTTGTTGTTCATAGGTTACTGGACCCACTCTAAGCTTAAGTCTACCCCGGAACACTCAGGCAAGTTTTCTACCCATTATACTGTTGTTGTTATGTAAATATATTGATACATTATCTTAAGATAAGTGCATTACTGTTATTAGCAAATATTGCGATATATTGGAGCATGTTGATGAAAGGAATATGTCCTAAGTCCAATCATGTATTAGGATTTAGGAATAACTTAATCTGTTTTGATTTCATTGATATTAATAAAGACTTGTTTTGCTTTTATTACGGGCTTTATCTATTTAAGTGTTTAAATAAGATATACCATAGTTTAGAGTAAAGCTTTTTATGGATTATGATGAGATCATAATAGTGAGACCTAAAAAGATGATAACTCTAAACTTAAATAGTTCCTGGTCGTAGGATTACTAACTGGTAATTAATAATCCGCAAAGATCGGTACATACTATGCTTGCTTCATTATGAAGGATGTCTGTTCTCATAGACATTTGTGTGGTGACACTATAGCTAGTATGTAGGTGCTTATTATAGAATAAGTTCACTGAACATGACTCGCCCAGCTGAACAACTGATGGAGTTCACTCACGTGTCAGCAGTTGTTTGCTTAGTGATAGTTGTACAAGTATCCTTAGACTTGAGGTCATCATAGTCATCTTGTGTACACTGAACTATGCTTTGGTTTAGTTCTTAGTCTCCAGGGACAATTATTAGGGCTCTTCTGGGTATAGGAATTTGTACACGAAGATAGTGTATGATCAATAAAGGATCTACCCCTTCCAGTGAAGGAAGCGAATGTTCAAGGCTGATCCACTTATGCTAGTTCAGGAATCTCTGGCCAGAGTGAATGAAATTAGAAAGGAGTTTCTAATTTGCATAGAACTACGAATAGTAAATGGTAAGCAAGTGATTGAATTAGATAGGCTTGACACGAGATCTATGCCTTGTATTTAATCGGGACATTGTAGGGTAGAAGGAGTTTATTGTATGGTAGTTATTCACTGAATAGGTTCTTGGTATTCTAAGCAGTGAATTCATATTATCCGGATAGTCGCGATATGCTGAGAAGTATCCCTCACGATGTAGAATAAATGTGATTAATTACTTAATCATATTTAATAAATTAGAGAATTTATATAAATAATGATAAAATAGTTTTATTATTATTTATTTCTACTACCGGCTTAATATTGAACCTACAGGGTCACACCATAAAAAGAGAATGATTTAATGGTGGAGGAATTAATTAATAATAGCTAATAATTATTTATTTGTGAAATAAATAATTAATTGGCAAATTTAATAATTGATTAAATGAGATTTAATTGATTATAAATTAATTAAGAAAAGTTCTTAATATTATTAATTAAGAATTTAATTTTTGGAAATTAAATCAAGAGAGAGAATTATTTCTAAAGTGTTTAGAAAAAGGATTAGTAATTAAAAGGTGTTTTAATTATTAATGAGAATAATAAATGGGATAATAATAATAATATTTATGGGAAAATTTCAGCTGAAAATTTTGTCTATAAATACACTATTATAGACCCTAATTTTATTCTAACCCCATCAAACCCGAAAACCCAAAAAGTTTGAAAAACCCAATTCTCTCTACCTCCTTCCTCCTCTTTAACATCATTTTCTTGGTGGATACCGGTGGAGTGCTTCACACTTGAGGAGCAACTGCTAAGGATCTCTGATCGTTGTCTCCAAATTATTTTAAAAGGTTAGATTCGATCCCTCGAATTTTTATTCATGATCTGTATGCTTTTATTAGGATTTTGTATGTGTAAAAGTGTTTTTCCATGCCCCCATTGCCTTAAAAATCCAACAATTGTATCAGAGCTAGGTTGTATGCATATAGATCTGTGGTAAAAATTTCAGAATTTTATGTGCTTGTATGAATTAATTATGATTTTTACAAGTTATTTTATGGATTAATTTTGTCTGATGAAAAATCGTTTCTCAGAATAATTTTGAATGTTGATCTGGGTTCTACAAGTGTTGTAGATCGTCTGGGTATTTTTTTCATAATTTAATGATGTATAGATTTTTTATTATGAATTTTTGAAGTTGTATCAATTAAATTCGTAATTAAATAAATCATATATATATATATATTATTTGTTAGTATGTATATGTATATCTGTATTGCTGCTGTTGCTTGTCTGAGTCTGTGATGCAAGTAAGAAGGCAGACAAAGGTACAGGTTCTGTCAGGCGCGGAAATCCATGCGAGGAGGACGGCGGCGGCTGCAAAAAGAAAAAAATATAATAATAAGGGTGTCGCGCATTCCGGGAATGCGTTACACCCCTGTGGCGCATTCAAGGAATGCATTACACCTTTTAATGGCTTAAAAGGGCTGTAACGCATCACCGGAATGCGTTACAGGGCTTGTAACGCGTTCCTGTAATGCGTTACAGCCCGTCTGTTGATTTTAAATTTGATTTTCTGGGAGTTTCGTAACTCCGTGTTGGGCGTGCAATATACCGTTGGATTTGTTTTTTCGAGACGAATCTAATGGAGTGATCAATTTTAATTTATATAAAAGTTTTGAACTGTTTATATTTCCATGAAGTGTTTTAAAGCTATTTTTGATTGTTTTAATTGATTTTAAATGCTTCATGTGATACATAGAGATGTATAATGCTTAGACTAATGTGCTAGATGATGTAACATGCCTACCTTGATGTTTATTCATGTTGATATATGTGATATATGCTTAGTTTATCATGCGATGATAGATTTAGGTGAACTTAAATAAACATAAGGCGTTTGTTAGACAACCTAGTATAGTGAAATTGTTTCATAACCTTAATAATAATATTATGAATACAATCATGAGATTCTTGTGTTTATGAAACACGTAATTGAATATGAATTTTCGATATGAGAGAAAGGATGATTCTGTCAACAACAGATTTCTATCTGTAAGAAAGGGTTATTAAGTGACGCCTCTTGACAATGCTCCACCCGATCTGGGAATTATCAGATTATTGATTATTGATTTGAAATATTTAATTTAAAAGGAAGAATTTCTTTATAATATGATTATGATTGTAACGTAATATAATCCCTCTAAAATTAAATAATATCAAGTAGTAATTGGCCAATGATACAACGGGCTTGTGTCGGTCATAGCCTTCCAACATGATAGAAAAGTAGTTCTTATTTTTGAATCATTGTCGGTTCGTGCTACAGCCGAGGGCTTTGATTTCGAAATAAGAAATACTTTTCTATTACATAGAGATGTGTACATTGAATAAGAATCTAAAGGTCGGTACGTGCTACAGCCGTGGGTCTTTGGGGACTGATTCAACTGTACGGAATGTTGGGTTAGACTTGACTTAGAATATTGAGTTTGTCGTGCTACAGCCGAGACTCAATTATTCAAGAGGCTAAAGTTTGATTAGGGAATAACATGAGATGTAATTGACAAGAGTTGTCTACCTATTGAATATTACATGGCGGTTCGTGCTACAGCCGGGGTCGTGTAATGGAATGTAGGATCCCTATTCCCACTAGCATTATGAATGCTTAATTTTTCACGTAGGGGGTTGAATAAATTAGATAAACTAGTGGGAGCCACTTATGAATAAAGACCCAATTCATATAGTGTTTTAAAATGAAATCGAATATTTGCTAAGTGTTGTTATGTGTTTATCATTTACAGATTTACTTTGTACGTTATGTCTTCTGCACTATCACTCAGGAGCATACTAGATGCTCACAAATTGACTGGTCCTAATTATGCTGACTGGCTTCGAAACTTGAGAATTGTTCTCAGGATTGAGAAGCTGGAATACGTGATTGACTCACCTAAGCCTACTGAACCTGCTAGTGATGCACATAATGATGAACATGTTGTGTATCGTAAGTGGATAGATAATGCAAATGTTGCTCAATGCATCATGCTAGCTTCCATGAACATTGAGCTACAGAAGCAACATGAGCATATGGATGCTCACACTATCCTCATGCATCTACAAGAGTTGTATGATGTGGCGGGGAGGACAGCTCGATATGAGATATCGAAGGAGTTATTCGGTTGTAGGATGTCTGAGGGATCATCTGTGAATGACCATGTACTCAAGATGATCAATTTGATTGAACGTCTTGGACAACTTGGTTTTGCCATGGATGGGGAGCTGAGCCAAGACTTGGTCTTGCAATCGCTTCCGAGTTCGTTCTCGCAGTTTGTTGTGAACTTTCACATGAATAAGTTGGATGTCAGCCTGCCTGAACTCCACAACATGTTGAAGACCGCGGAATCGAATTTCCCCCCTAAGAAGAGTTCTGTTCTTCTAATTGGTGAAGGTTCCAATCCTAAGAAAAGGAAGAGGAACTCTTCCAAGAAGAAGAAAGTAGGTGAGAAAACGCCGGTTCCACCAAAAGCTGAAGACCCCAAGAGCAAAGTTGTTTGCTTTCACTGTAACAAGGTGGGGCACTGAAAGAGTAACTGTAAGGTTTACCTTGCAGAATTGAAGAAGTAGAAGGGTAGTGAGACTACCGCTTCTGATTCAGGTATGTTCATGATAGAAGTGAATATGTCATTAAATCAAATTTCTACTTGGGTATTAGATACCGCCTGTGGTTCTCAAATCTGCAATTTGTTGCAGGGACCAAGGAGAAGTAGGACTCTTGAGGAAGAGGAGGTGATTCTACTGATGGGAAATGGAGCAAGAGTTGCTGCTGAAGATGTAGAATCATTTCATTTACATATGCCTATGGGCAAGACTATTGTTTTAAATAATTGTTATTTTGTTCCCTCGATTGTGAGGAATATTATTCCCATATAAGACTTGGCTAGATTTTCATTTATTATTGAGAATAATGAATGTTCTATTCTTAGAGATAATATTCTTTATGGACGTGGTACTTTAAATAATGGTCTGTATAAATGTGACATAATTTACTTCAGATTGAACAAACTAATAAAAGAAAAGGGATGATGAAAATCTCACTTCATTGTGGCACTGCAGTCTCCATTTAGTAGACATAGAGAGAGGACTGCAAATTTGCTAGGAATGGTACAAACAGATGTATGTGGACCAATGTCTAAGCAAGCCATGGGTGGATTTTCATACTTCATTACTTTCATAGATGATAGATCTGGATTCGGATATGTGTTTGATGAAACACAAGTCTGAGGCCTTTGAAAAGTTCAAAGAATATAAGTATGAAGTGGAGAAACAAACCAAACATAGTATTATAATTCTTCGATTAGATCGAGGTGGTTAATACTTTAATGGAGTGTTTCTAGATTATCTCAAAGTAAATGGTATAGTCTCCCAGTGGACTCCTCCAGATTGGTATCTGAAAGGAGAAATCGAACTTTGTTAGACATAGTTCGGTCCATGATGAGCTATGCAAATCTTCCAATATTCCTATGGGGTTATGCATTGGAAACCTCAGCATATTTACTGAATAAGGTGCCTTCCAAAATCTGTTCCTCAAACTTCGTATGAGATATGGAAAGAAAGGAAACCGAGTCTTAAACACGTTAATATTTGGGGATGTCCAGCTTATGTCAAGAAAGTTGACCCAGATAAGCTGGAATATCGATCCGTAAAATGTAGTTTTGTGGGATATCCTAAAAAGACTTTAGGGTATTACTTTTACACCGATCATCGGGTGTTTGTCTCCAAACATGCTACCTTCTTGGAAAAGGAGTTTATCCTTGAAGGAAACAGTGGGAGCAAAATTGAACTTGATGAAGTTGAAGAAGCACAAACTACTACAGATCGAGTGGAAACACCTATTCTGACTGAACAACCTTTTGTGGAACAACCCATTCATAGATCAGGGAGAGTGTCTCGCCAACCTGAGAGGTAATATGGCCTTGTCATTGAGAATGACAATGAGTTGTCGATCATTGATGATGACGACCCTGTAACCTATAATGAGGCTATGAGTAGTGTTGACTCAGAGAAATGGCATAGTGCCATGAAATCCAGAATGGAATCTATGTATACTGTATACAAAAGATAGATTATAGCAGATGGCCAGGTGGAGACCTATAAGTCCAGGCTTGTGGCAAAAGGATTCAAACAAAGGCAATGGATTGACTTTGATGAAACCTTTTACCTGTAGCCCTGTTAAAATCAGTTCGGATTTTGCTTGCGATTATTGCTTACTACGACTATGAGATCTGGCATATAGCCAGATGGTTTTCTTTCCGAGGGAAATGAAAACCTAGTGTGTAAGCTACTGCGAACCAAATGTGGTTTAAAGCAGGCTTCTCGAAAGATGGAACATTCGTTTTGATGAGACAATCAAAGAGTTTGATTTTATCAAGAAAAACAAAGATGAACCATGGGTCTACAAAAGGGTTAGTGGGAGCGCGGTAACATTTCTTGTATTGTATTGAATTAGAGTTGACACATATAACAACATAGCAGACCCACTCACAAAGCTACTTTATGAAAGTCACTTTGATCGTCATAAAGACAAGATGGGTATTAGATACCAGAGTGATTGGCTTTAGTACAAGTGGGAGATTGAAAGGAATATGTCCTAAGTCCAATCATGTATTAGGATTTAGGAATAACTTTTATGTAATCTGTTTTGATTTCATTGATATTAATAAAGACTTGTTTTGCTTTTATTACGGACTTTATCTATTTAAGTGTTTAAATAAGATATACCATAGTTTAGAGTAAAGCTTTTTATGGATTATGATGAGATCATAATAGTGAGACCTAAAAAGATGATAACTCTAAACTTAAATAGTTCCTGGTCGTAGGATTACTAACTGGTAATTAATAATCCGCAAAGATCGGTACATACTATGCTTGCTTCATTATGAAGGATGTCTGTTCTCATAGACATTTGTGTGGTGACACTATAGCTAGTATGTAGGTGCTTATTATAGAATAAGTTCACTGAACATGACTCGCCCAGCTGAACAACTGATGGAGTTCACTCACGTGTCAGCAGTTGTTTGCTTAGTGATAGTTGTACAAGTATCCTTAGACTTGAGGTCATCATAGTCATCTTGTGTACACTGAACTATGCTTTGGTTTAGTTCTTAGTCTCCAGGGACAATTATTAGGGCTCTTCTGGGTATAGGAATTTGTACACGAAGATAGTGTATGATCAATAAAGGATCTACCCCTTCCAGTGAAGGAAGCGAATGTTCAAGGCTGATCCACTTATGCTAGTTCAGGAATCTCTGGCCAGAGTGAATGAAATTAGAAAGGAGTTTCTAATTTACATAGAACTACGCATAGTAAATGGTAAGCAAGTGATTGAATTAGATAGGCTTGACACGAGATCCATGCCTTGTATTTAATCGGGACATTGTAGGGTAGAAGGAGTTTATTGTACGGTAGTTATTCACTGAATAGGTTCTTGGTATTCTAAGCAGTGAATTCATATTATCCGGATAGTCGCGATATGCTGAGAAGTATCCCTCACGATGTAGAATAAATGTGATTAATTACTTAATCATATTTAATAAATTAGAGAATTTATATAAATAATGATAAAATAGTTTTATTATTATTTATTTCTACTACCGGCTTAATATTGAACCTACAGAGTCATACCATAAAAAGAGAATGATTTAATGGTGGAGGAATTAATTAATAATAGCTAATAATTATTTATTTGTGAAATAAATAATTAATTGGCAAATTTAATAATTGATTAAATGAGATTTAATTGATTATAAATTAATTAAGAAAAGTTCTTAATATTATTAATTAAGAATTTAATTTTTGGAAATTAAATCAAGAGAGAGAATTATTTCTAAAGTGTTTAGAAAAAGGATTAGTAATTAAAAGGTGTTTTAATTATTAATGAGAATAATAAATGGGATAATAATAATATTTATGGGAAAATTTCAGCTGAAAATTTTGCTTATAAATACACTATTATAGACCCTAATTTTATTCTAACCCTATCAAACCCGAAAACCCAAAAAGTTTGGAAAACCCAATTCTCTCCACCTCCTTCCTCCTCCTTAACATCGTTTTCTTGGTGGATACCGGTGGAGTGCTTCACACTTGAGGAGCAACTGCTAAGGATCTCTGATCGTTGTCTCCGAATTATTTTAAAAGGTTAGATTCGATCCCTCGAATTTTTATTCATGATCTGTATGCTTTTATTTGGATTTTGTATGTGTAAAAGTGTTTTGCCATTCCCCCGCTGCGTTAAAAATCCAACAGTTGATATGGTATATATATGTATATTTTGCAATCTTGATATTCTATTATCAATTCAAATGCTTATAAACTGCATAATACCTATGCTAGAGATAAGCGGTAGTTGTGTATACCCTTAGTATAGGGGACCCAAAGATGAACATTTTTCTAAACCGGGAGTCGATGTTCCCGAGTATATAATATATATATATATATATATATATAAATATAGTTTTCTATAACTACTAATCGGATAAGGTATATTCGATGGTTTTGGATAATAACCAAACTTATTTCGATTATTCAAATAAGGATCGTAATTTCGTATAAGTATATCTTTTGTTATTTATTATTCGTTTTAAGTATGAGTTTTAAAACTTCTACTTCAATAATTTTATAAAGATTATCCTTTATTGGAATATTATTTAAATAATAATATTCAGATATTTTTTAATATATCGGGACTGATTTATTTTATTAAATCATCATTACTCTAAACATTCTTTAAAATATTTTCGAGTCTTCAAAATGATTTAAAAGTTAGAGCGGATCCTAAAAATCGTTTTGGAATTTAAGATCTTCCTTTCGAAGGGGATTTAAATACTCGCTTAAAAATCTGAGGGATCCAGTTTTGTGGTGTATTTTATATTCGCAATGAGGTTGCGGTTTTGATAAAAGAATTTGATTACTTGCCCAATGTTCGGGAAGTAAGTCCATCTAATTGAGTCGGCATAAGTGACAGACCGGGGTATAGTCTATCAAAGTGCGGCCGGGTGGTGGTCCATCAACGCGTAAGAGGCCGGGTGGTGGTCCAGCACAAGGTCCTAATGCGGCAAGGGTGATGACCGGTGGGGGATTCATCCATCTACTAGTAGAAAAGGTGACTTAATTGGTATCTTTGCCTGATCAGCAAGATATCAGGTTTATGCCAAGGTTTTCTCCTTTTCAAATTCATTGGATATTGCAACTCTGTTTATAATTTTCATAACAGAGGTTTTCAAGGAATGTATGAAATATATATATATATATAGGTGTATATATATATATATATCGGGACTTAATGAATTATCTCGTAACTTCATTCTTTATAATGATATTTCAAAGATTGAATCTATTCAAGTCTTATCTTGTAGTCTCATCTATGTGATGAACTTTTGAAACTGATTATATCTTGAACGGTGGTAGTTCAAGTAGTATTCAGAAAAGATATAAGTATATTGGAGTATCTTGTAACTTCATCTTTTCAACTTATATCTGGTTAATGAATATCTTATGCATGACAAAGATTTTCAAAAAAATGTTGAGACAAGGTTAGTTATATGAGATCACCTTGCAATGATATTTTTATACAATTATAAACTGGAACTCTGTGTATATTATACATGTCAGAGGATTTCAAGGATTTTGAAAAGTATATATGTATATATACTGAATATTTTGCGACTTCGTCGCATTAAGATATCAAACTTGGTTCATTTCTTCTTGACTAAGACTTTCTTGAGTATTATGAGAAGGCTCATATATTGTTAATTACTATACATGTTATTTTGGTGAGCTGTTATGCTCACCCTTGCTTCCTTTCTTCATCACACAACAACAGCTAGATAAGATGAACAGGAGCAAGCTCCCAATTTGCGAGCGGATAGGAAACGTTCCGCAGTTTCCTGTAGGCGTTGATGCCGCTGTAGCTGAAGTAGGAACTACCAATATGCTAGGTTTTCAACTGTTGATGTACCAGACTTATGTATATTTATGAATTGTAATAATGGCAAAGAATATATAAATTTATTCAGAAACCCCTTTTGAGGTGTAATGACTTATAATTATGGAATAAAATGACTTGTGTTATTTTTGGTATTCATCTCAGAGACTATGACTCGTGGTGTGTGTGTGTGTATATTGTGGGGTCACAGTACGTTGTAGTTGGTTGTTTATTAAGATTAAGTGTTATTAAGGGAAATAGAACTCGTGACAACCCGGATCCCCGACCCCAGATTTGGGGGTGTTACAGAAATGGTATCAGAGCTAAGCGTTATAAACCTCAGAGATGATGCGATGTTAAGATAAGAAGTTCACTAAGATAATAAGAACTCTTGCCAAGTTCATAGTCAGACTACCTAACGTAGTATTGACAGTTAAAACCCTTATGAGAACCCTTATAAATATCATAATAGAAGCGTAGTTCGTTATCGTATATGGTAGTGGGACTCCAAACCCTGAAGTTCAAGAGCAATAATATGATGATATTTTACTACATATTGGGGATCAGATTATGGATCCAATGGAGCACCCTAATGAGTGACCAAATGATGTTCATATTAAGGATGTAGCGGTTGAGGATGTTATCCCAGAAGGGATTGTTGCTGAAGAGGATTCTGTGGAGAATCCTGACAAGAACGAAGAAAGGACCGATGAGGAATGGATGACCTTGGTCAAGACGACTACCAGAGGTAGGATTGGCCGATAACTACCGTAGGTTCATTCAAGTTTGTAAATATAATAGCCCCTTTAACACGGCTTACTCGTAAGACTGAGAAGTTCGAATGGACAAAGAAATGCGAGAACAGCTTTTAAGAACTGATGGAAAATGAGATTTTTTGAATTGTAGTGACGCTTCGCACAATGGCTTAGGGTGCGTGCTTATGCAGCACGGTAAGGTAATCGCGTACATGTCAAGATAATTAAGGGAATAATGAGGTGTTCCTACAGAATTTGGGTTCCAAATGTTCAAGAGCTTAAAGATAAGATCTTAGATGAAAGCCCTAGTTTGAGGAATAAGATTTAGAGCAAACCCTGAACGTGATAGTCAGGGAGGTCGCCATCAACATAGAAGGAACCCATAACATAATGAAGTGGAAAATGAGGATTTAAAATATGTTGGATGACCCCGATTATGGGGAGGAGGAGGGAACGTTCAGACTAAGGAAATAGAAGTCGAGTAAGGAAAGGAGACCCGAGACGATACTTCTATACGACAATTCATGGACCTTTCTAAACAAAACTTAGACTATTATCCCCAACCACCACCCTGAGGAAACAATGCAGTGAGAAATTTTTTCAGGACCTTTAAGTCGCTAAGCTCTCAAAGTTCCAAGGAACAAGCTGACCCAGTCGAGGCAAGAGTCTGGCTAAAGGAAATATAGGAATCATTTGAGATTCTAAATGATTGACGAATCATAAAAGACTGTTTTTATCACTTACCCTCCTAAGAGAGAGGCCACCCGCTGGTGAAAGGCCAAGAAAGAAACGGGGCCAGAGGTTATAATAAATCGATTAAAGTTCAGTCAATTGTTTTCGGGAAAGTACTTCTCAAGGTTATAGAGATAATGTAAAAGCTTTAGAGCCAGAACAAAGGCAGACGAGTATGATGAATTATGAATCTAAGTTGTAAAAGTTGTCAAGATTCATTTAGAGGACAAGAATCCCAGAACGACGTGATGTTTGAAGTCAATGATTAGTGGGTTCATGAAATGATTGTAAGAGAAAGGAAAATAAAAAGAAACTGAAGTGGAAAGGAATATAAAGGCAATAGAGTTGGAGGAATGATAAGGGAGTTGGGTATGAGGAAACCCTAAAGAGTCATAGTAATAGAAATAGAAAAGTATATGATCGTTAGGATGAGGGTGATTCACCATGAGTTAAAGTTGATGGTTGAAGGCATAAGAGATACATGTATTTATCCCTTTTAAGTTGGGAGGATTCGAGGAAACCTTGAGATAATTTGAAGGATAAATAATGAGACGCGGATAGACTGAGGAGACAAGAAAGTAAGAAATTAGGAAATTGGATGAAGGAAGTGACCTTCAAGAATGTGAAGTGTAAGTAACACATGTGAATTGATACCCAAAAAGGGGGATGCCAGGTATAAAAGATATCCCAACATTAAGATGACCGTTGAGATAAATAAAGAGGTAAATGAGTAGTTAGAACTAAAAAGTTCACGTTGAACACGACCAATATCTTCTAGAACATCCCTGTTATCATTACTAAATCAGGCAAGAAAAGCGAATAACCGTTGTTATCTTTTGGAGGCCATATTGATTGACCTCATTTTGAATAAGGATGCTATTGTAAAATTTGGTATACACTATCGAGATGGGAATGATTTAATAAGATAATCTATCAAGGATATATGACTTGATTTATAAATGGAAGGATGCATGTACCTTTTTAAAGGTGGAATTAAGGATAGAACCTCGGTAATTTAAGATGAATCCTAGGGGAATGCATAAAGGTTGGCATTTCACCCTTAATAGGGACAGTATGAGTTTTGACAGTATGAATTGGAAAGGATTAAAGTAACAACAATCTTTAAAGATTAGTGGAGAAAGTTTTTCAGAACTATATAGACAATGATTCTAGTATTAGTAAATGGTATCTTGATATGCCCTGTGTTTAGGGAGTACAAGAGGAATGCTTTAAGAATAACCTTGGAGAAGTTACAAAAAGAGTGGTGATACTTAAGTTTTTACAAATAGAAACTTTGGTAAAGGAAATATGACGTAATAATAATAATGCCAAGTGGGGCACATATTAAACCATGAGAAAGTATGGATCGAACCAGTAAAGGTCGAAATTATTTAAGGCAATTAGGACCTAAGATAAAATACGTCCTAAGTATGATCGAGAGTCAGTCGTGATAATGTTAACCTCTAAAGAACGAGGCAATAACTTTTGGAAAAATGGTGATATTTTTTTTTCTCACCAAAGCGTAAGGAAGAGCATTTTCACATAAGTAGTAATTAGAAATGAGGTAGAAAATTTAGTTGAAGGTGGTTCAAAAGACATTGATTATAAGGAACTATTACTATCAGGAAAGGCCAATGAGGTGGCCGACACTCTAAGTGTAAGAGAGCAATTATAGGCGCTCGTGCCAGAGGAATACAGTGATGATGGTTAAAGCCGTGAAGGTTGTATTATGGTGTGAAAGATTGACATTACTTCTGATGATGGTGCGATACTCAACCGTAATAATAGTTTGGTAAAGATTTAATTCTTGTAGCGCTGTAAGCGGGCTACCTATCTTAGAAGGTCCTATCTTGAGATAAGCCAGGATCATGTTACGAAAGGACTAAATGAACCTTGGAGCTTTATGTCTCCTAATAAAGATGTATGGTTAATAATGGTATTAGCCTGCTATCGTTGCTTTCATTGAAACTCTTCTGCAATATTATCTGCTTCATGTCCTGTATGTACGTCAGGATCAGGAGTGTTCTTCATGAATCATGAATGGTGATTATGTTAGCTCCTTAGAAGAATTTGATACGACAGGTATGGACTCTGTATGGTTATATATTAAGATTTCAAGGAAAATGAATGACTACCGTAGGTCCAGGGTGGACTATAGTAATGCAGCAATGATTCTGCGAACAATGAGATGATAACAACCGAGAGAGTTGTATTGTAATGGATGTTGAGATTGAGTACCACTAGTCGGGTCACGGTGATGTATAAGTTATCATTGATAAACTAACTAGAGGATTATCTACGTATTGAATATTTATTCTTTCTTATCGATAGAGAATCGTATTACTATACGAGGAAGGTTGTGGGGAAAGCGTAGAATTCTAGTATCGATGATGTCTAGAATGAAATCCCAGATTCAATTTTCGTTGTCGAGGGAGTTTCAAGGGTGATTGTTTATAAGCTCGAGCAAGAGCATGGGTCCATAGAATGATGGGCGGAATAGCAAAAATATTTAGGCATGTGAAATGCGATGCTATAATACTTAATGTTGATATATATACATTTATGTTTTGTTCTCCTATGAAAAACCTCTATAGTTCAGAGGTAGATTCCAAGCCAGATATTTGTGGCAGTATTTTTTTATACAATTCTCTTCAATTCGTTTTTTTCTGTCCTTTTCATTTTATGTAAGCTGAGAAGAACAACCCTTCCAGAAGGGGAGGTATTGCAGAATGACTATCTATCTGTGTGAGAGAAGCCTAGTAGAATACCACATGTTGTTTAATTGCTTGTCAAGTACTAAAGGCTGGCCACCTTCTGTACTAACTATGCGATGTAACAAGTGTTCATGATCATAGTGATCTCTCAATAAATTATTTTACTTCTATATGATGGATCTAGCTTTCGAAGCTAAATGCAGCTAGAAAGGAAGTAGTATCAGTATGGTGGTATTCCGAATCTAACGCGTTCGTGATACTAAGGGAGACACGGTTATTAAAAGGTTATACAACGCTAACGAGCAAAAGTGTAACCAGTATAATATTAGGTACGGGAAATAGTATCAATTACGAACTAGAAAAGAATGGGTATTGAGAAGCAAAAGCTATAACGCTAGAAGCTATGATGAGAGTCTATGCAATAGACTTGAAAGAATTTGGAATGATCACTTAACACGGATTGAGTTTTCTTACGACAATATATCGTATGTCAGTATCGAGATGTCGCCTTATGAGACCCTTGAGGGAAGACAATGTCGATCTCCCTTATGTTAGGATGAAGTTTTAGAGCGCAAGATGCTCGGACCAGCAGTGGTTCAAAGAACCAAGGATATAATAGATCTAATCAGAGGATGGCTGGTAGTAGCCCAAGATGGTCATAAGAAGTAAGCTGATTTGACAACGAAAGGACAAAGAGTATGAAGTAGGGAACCTATTATTGTTAAAGGTATTACCTTGGAGAGGATTGATGAGGTTCGGAAAGTAAGGAAAGCTAAGTCCACAATTTGTTTGACCCTTGGCTATATTAAGATGTATTGGGAAGCTGTCAAATGAACTGGCCCTACCCTGGAACCTGCAGCAAGTCCATAACATGTTCCACATATCAATATTAAGGAAGGATAATCCGAATGTCAGACATATAAGGGAATACGAGCGCATAGGCATGCAACCAAACTTGACCTATATGGAGCAACCAGTAAGGGTTATGGATTGAAAGGAGCAAGTGCTTAGCAACAGGGTTATCATACTAGTTAGGGTTTTTTGATAAAACCACAATATGGGAAAAATTGACTTGAGCTAGAAAGTGCAATGCTAGAAAAGTATCCCTATCCATTTTTTATCTGATTCCGGGACAGAATCATTTTAAGGAGGGGAGACTGTAATAACCCCAAATTTTGGAATTTATGAGACACTGATGAATAGTAACTTTTGCTGATTATGCTGATTAAGAAAAATTATCAGACCACGCTATATAGGAGTACTGTTATGGAAATTCTATGATCGTATTAGTATTCCATAAAGTAAATGAGTGTATGTAAAGTTTGTTAGAATTCGGATCCGGAAACTTTGATTTTTCCCGAAAATCGACTAGATACCGAAAGAATTGAATATAAGGTAACATGATTAAAATGATTTAAATTCAAGGATTATAAGAGTGGATAAAAAAAAGGAAATTAAGATATTGAGAAAGGTTTAGGGGAACCCAAGTAATAAGATCTCGGATACGATCCCTCAAACGACGAACAAAAATGAAAGTTAAGCAAACCGTAAAAATGCGGCCAGGTGGTGGTCCATCAACGCGTAAGAGGCCGGGTGGTGGTCCAGCACAAGGTCCTAATGTGGCCAGGGTGATGACCGGTGGGGGATTCATCCATCTACTAGTAGAAAAGGTGACTTAATTGGTATCTTTGCCTGATCAGCAAGATATCAGGTTTATGCCAAGGTTTTCTCCTTTTCAAATTCATTGGATATTGCACCTCTGTTTATAATTTTCATAACAAAGGTTTTCAAGGAATGTATGAAATATATATATAGGTGTATATATATATATTGGGACTTAATGAAGTATCTCGTAACTTCATTCTTTATAATGATATTTCAAAGATTGAATCTATTCAAGTCTTATCTTGTAGTCTCATCTATGTGATGAACTTTTGAAACTGATTATATCTTGAACGGTGGTAGTTCAAGTAGTATTCGGAAAAGATATAAGTATATTGGAGTATCTTGTAACTTCATCTTTTCAACTTATATCTGGTTAATGAATATCTTATGCATGACAAAGATTTTCAGAAAAACGTTGAGACAATGTTAGATATATGAGATCACCTTGCAATGATATTTTTATACAATTATAAACTGGAACTCTGTGTATATTATACATGTCAGAGGATTTCAAGCATTTTGAAAAGTATATATGTATATATACTGAATATTTTGCGACTTCGTCGCATTAAGATATCAAACTTGGTTCATTTCTTCTTGACCAAGACTTTCTTGAGTATTATGAGAAGGCTCATATATTGTTAATTACTATACATGTTATTTTGGTGAGCTGTTTTGCTCACCCTTGCTTCCTTTCTTCATCACACAACAATAGCTAGATAAGATGAACAGGAGCAAGCTCCCAATTTGCGAGCGGATAAGAAACGTTCCGCAGTTTCCTGTAGGCGTTGATGCCGCTGTAGCTGAGGTAGGAACTACCAATAGGCTAGGTTTTCAACTGTTGATGTACGAGACTTATGTATATTTATGAATTGTAATAATGGCAAAGAATATGTAAATTTATTCAGAAACCCCTTTTGAGGTGTAATGACTTATAATTATGGAATAAAATGACTTGTGTTATTTTTGGTATTCATCTCTGAGACTATGACTTGTGGTGTGTGTGTGTGTATATTGTGGGGTCACAGTACGTAGTAGTTGGTTGTTTATTAAGATTAAGTGTTATTAAGGGAAATGGAACTCGTGACAACCCGGATCCCCGACCCCAGATTTGGGGGTGTTACACATTGTTAACTCTAAGACTGGTGAGGGTGCTAAGGTTAAGACTAAGAAGAATAAAAATGGCAAGGTAGGTGTAAATAAGAAATCTGATTTTGCATCTTCCTCATCTGTATCTAGGAAGTTATGTAATAATTGCAATTCTGCTACACACATTACACATGCATGCACTAAAGCTAAAGTAGAATATGTTGCATCTTCCAGTATGCCTGCCATGCCTAACATGCCTAGCTTTCATGAGCCCTGTTGTGTAGTTGGATGTATGCCATGTGCATTTGTTACCATGTCTGAATATTTCAAAGCTTTTCATGCAACTGCTAGCACTTGCACTGACACTAAGACAAGCATGAGTAATGAGCACACACAGGCTAAGACTTAGTACCTCCTGTCTCTAAGTCTAATATCTCTGATAAGACTAGCACTGAGAAGGAGACAGTCAAAGTGAAAGCTAAGCCTGTCAAGGTTTCATTTGTTGATCCTGTTTCTACCCCTAAACCTTCAAGACCCAAGAAATCTTGGGTACCGAAGTTTTCTTAATCAATCTGTGTTTGCAGGGTAAGGTAAGAAAGGAAAAGATCATGTGGATTCTGGACAGTGGGTGTTCTAGGCACATGACATGAGAAAAGTCCCTGCTCACAGGAGTGGTTGAGAAAGCTGACCCTATAGTTACCTTTGGAGATGACATCAAAGGATTTACTAAGGGATATGGCAATTTGGAAATTGGCAATGTCATCATTGAACACATCTCTCTTGTGGAAGGATTGAAGCATAATCTTCTGAGCATAAGTCAGTTTTTTGATAAGGGATACAAGATTAATTTCAGATTAGAAAGATGTTTGATCTGTTACAGGAAGGATGAGAAGCTTGCTTTACAGGGAGTAAGGAAAGGTAATCTGTACGTAGCTGACTTGAAGTCTACCTGTGATGGAGTAATCAGATGTTTCTATAGCAAAGCTTCATTAGAACAAAGTTGGTTATGGCACAAGAAGCTCTCGCACTTAAACTTCAAGACAATGAACTCTCTGGTCAAGAGAGAATTAGTGAGAGGACCACCACATATGGAATTCTGTCAAGAAGGACTCTGTGAAGCATGTGAAAAGGGGAAATCAAAGAAAGCATCACACAGAAGCAAGGAAATGACAAGCATAACTGAACCTCTTCAGTTGATTCACATGGATTTATTTGGTCCAGTGAATGTATTGTCACTATCAAGGAAAAGATATGTTTTAGTGATGGTCGATGACTTCTCCAAATACACATATGTGTTGTTCTTACAATCTAAGGATGAAGCACCTCAGCTGATAGTGGATCATATAGAGAAAATTGAGATGGAAGTGAAATTACCTGTTAGAAAGATCAGATCAGATAATGGGACATAATTCAAGAATGCATTTCTAAATGAATTCTGTACAGAGAAAGGTATTTCGAGACAATATTCAGCTCCAAGAACTCCTCAACAAAACGGAGTAGTAGAAAGGAAGAATTGTACCTTGGTTGAAGCAGTAAGGACTATGCTAAGTGAATCAAGACTTCCTATTTACTTCTGGGCTGAAGCTGTCAACACAACGTGTTATACTCAAAATCGTACCCTGATTAATAAAGATCATGACAAGACTCCTTATGAGATAATGGCTGACAAGAAACCAACACTGAGATACTTTTATGTGTTTGGTGCTAAATGCTTGTGTGCTGAAGGAAGGAAATGAACATCTAGGAAAGTTTGATGCTAAGGCAGAAGAAGGCATATTTCTTGGTTACTCTCTGGAATCTAAAGCCTATAGGGTTTATATGATTACTGATCAGAAGGTTATTGAAAGCCTTAATGTAACATTCGATGACACCAAGTTGGCAAGCCTGCAGAGAGAAAAGGACTCTGAATATCTGGAATTTGAAAATCTATCAGATGATCCTTTGGAGATAATAGAACCTGAGATTGCTAGAACTACATCTACAGTGCATGGCAATGCTGATTCAGGATCAAATGGTGGTAATGGTGGAAACAATGATTATGATAATCATACATGAACACCTTCAAGAACTACTACATCAAGATCAGAATCATCTAGTCATGGTGATAATAACTCAGGGGGAGCAGGAAGAGGATCTACTGTTCACACTCAATATCAGACTGAATAAGGGTAAACATCAAGATCTTATCTGCCTTGTCAAAGAGTTTGGAACAGAGACCATCCCTTTGAGTTGATCATTGGTGATCCTGACACATGAGTAAGAACTAGACATGCCACTCAGAATGAATGTCACTTTTCAGGGTTTCTTTCAGAAATGGAACCTAAGAAAGTGGATGAGGCACTTGAAGATTCAGATTGGGTTATTGCTATGCAAGAAGAACTCAATCAGTTTGAGAGGCAGAAAGTATGGAAACTGGTACCCCGACCAAAGGACAAGTCAGTGATAGGCACTAAATGAGTATTCAGGAATAAGTTAGATGAAGATGGCATTGTAACGAGAAACAAGGCCAGAATGGTAGCTAAAGGTTACTCTCAAGAAAAGGGCATAGATTATGATGAAACATATGCACCAGTGGCTAGACTTGAGGCAATCATGATGTTTCTGGAAGTCACAACATATTCAGAATTCAAAGTTTATCAAATTAAAGTGAAGAGTGCATTCCTGAATGGAGAACTAGAAGAAGAAGTGTATGTAGAACAACCTCCAGGTTTTGAAGATCCAAATATGGCTGATTTTGTATACTTCCTATTCAAAGCTCTCTATGGTCTTAAATAAGCACCAGGGACATGGTATGACACTCTCTCTGAGTTTTTACTTGAAAATGGTTTTACTAGAGGTGTCATAGATAAGACTCTGTTTCATAAAATGCATGAATCTGATATGATATTAGTTCAAGTATATGTTGACAATATTATATTTGGTTCTACTAATGATGATCTTTGGAAGAGATTCTCTAAGCTAATACAGAGTAAGTACGAAATGAGCATGATGGGAGAGTTGAACTACTTTCTTGGATTACAAGTGAGTCAAAGGAAAGATGGTATATTCATTTGTCAATCTAAGTATATCAGAAAACTTCTCAAGAAGTATAATCTGGAATATTCAACTCCAGCAAAGACTCCCATGCCAACAGCCTCCAAGCTTGATCAGGACAAAACTGGTAAGAAAGTTAACATCATAAGCTACAGAGGTATGATAGGCTCATTACTTTATCTCATAGCAAGTAGACCATATATTATGTTTGCAACATGCTTATATGCTAGATTCCAAGCTGAACCAAAAGAATCTCATCTTATAGCTGTTGAAGGATATTTAGGTATCTTAAGGGAACTCCAAATCTTATTATTTGGTACCCTAAAGGTACAGGTTTTGACCTGGTTGGCTATACAGATTCAGATTTTGTAGGTTGTAAGATTGACCGGAAAATTACATCTGGAAGCTGTCAGTTTCTTGGGAGAAGATTGGTATCCTAGCATAGCAAGAAGCAGCACTCAGTATCCACATCAACTGCTGAAGCTGAATACACAGCTGCTGGAAGCTGTTGTGCTCAAATCTTGTGGATGAGGAACCAACTCCGGGATTATGGTCTATTGGTATCGAAGATCCCAATATTCTATGACAATACAAGTGCAATAGCAATCTCAAACAACCCAGTTCAGCATTCAAGAACGAAGCACATTGATATCAGGTAACACTTTATCAGAGAGCATTTTACAAATGGCACTGTGGAGTTACATTTTGTACCCACAGAGGATCAAATTGGAGACATCTTCACAAAATCACTTGATGAAAACACTTTCTCTAAGTTGGTCAGTGAGCTTGGGATGTTATATCTTTCTAATTAATTTTAGAAGTCAGAAACTGCAATTTTTCTTGGTTAAATTCACATGTTATTTAATTTCAATATTTCAAGGACATCTGAATCTACATGCCATTAATTATTTCTCGTAATTCAATCATTTATGTGCTTGCATCCAATAATATATAGATGTTTTAGCACATTCATATTGATAAAGCTATGAAATTTAATTTCAGTGGACTTTAAATAATTAATATATAAAGGGGTTCATTGAAATTAATATTATATTGTAGCATAATTTTGGTTTAACTATCTGAGAATTTATCAATTCAATGATAAGAGATTCAATAGTGATAAACCAAAGTTGTGGTTTATTCTAACATAATTTAATTCATAGAAATGCAGTTTTATCAAATAAATGATAATAATTGTAGGATTATGGATAAATTTATGAATATTCAATAAAATGGATTTTAGATCACTTAATATTTAAAGAATTCATTTTATTGATATTTTTATTGCAGTATAATCATTTTTCATAAAAAATAGTGTTAAAAATATACTGATAATATTTGTATAAATAGTGGAAAATAATTATGATTTATTATTTTTAAACAGTCTTTTTAATGTATAAATATTTAAAAGATGTTAAAAATATAATAACAGCAGCACAGAGGGTGTTGGTCGCAATATAGGGGTTTCATACTTAGAAAATTCTAAGTCACTCTACTGTGGTCGCCACAGAGAGTTTGACTTAGAAAATTTCTAAGTTACTCTACTATGGTCGCCACAGAGAGTTTGAACTCAGAAATATCTAAGTATTTCTCCTGTGGTCGCTACAGAGAGTCACAGATTACTACATCTCTCATGTGGTCGCCACAGAGAGCATACTTTGCTCCCTGGTCGCCACAGGAGCACCCTGAGTACATAAGTCGCCTCACAGCACTTTATGTTTGTTTGTTTTTTATGAGTATATATACACACAGGTCGACATTTCTCAGTTATATACACACAACACAAATCGCAGGAGAGGAAAAAATTTCACTTTGATCAAATCCTTAACAAAACTCTGTCAAAATTTGTAATTTTTGAAGATTTTGAAAGCCCAAGGTTTAATTTGATACCAAACTCAACACATTTCACCGGATATTTATGGAGATCTAATTACCCTATATTTTTGGTTTAAGGCTTTGTTTGGTTAAAAGTGTTAATTGGATTATTTTTACTTTAATTTCTTCTTAAGGCATCGTTTGGTTAATTCTTTTAACAAAAGTGTGTTTAAATATTTTGTCAATTTGTTTTACTTTATAATTCGAAGGGCATAAAGTTATTTATTTTAAATCCAAATTTTATTCTCAATTTTAATTAAATGGCGAATAATATTCAGATTCTAAAAACAAATTTTATTTCAATTATTGAACGTGATCCAGTTAAAATGGCACATTTTGAGACATGGATCCATTTTTTAAATGAACACTCCATTGTGCGCTTTGCATTATCTACTAATGTGAAAATGAATGTTGAGCTTCTCAGGCATGTGCATATGACAGCAACAAACTCCTCTGATGGTGAACAATTGGCTTTTTCTTTTGTTATTGGTAATGATACCATCAGAATCATAGAAGACAATTTAAATGAACATCTTCAGCTACCTCGTGATAATTTTGATGCCATTCCACAAGACTGGGAATTACTCAGTTTCTTCAAAGGAATAAGAAGCACATTGACAGGGAATGACGAGTTTCCTAAACACTTCAGCAAGAGTCATCTTCCAAAGGAATGGAATCTGTTTTTCAACATACTATCTTACTGCTTGGCTCCCAAGACTGGTGGATTCCATGGACTGACTCATTTTAATCAAATTATTAGTGTTGTTGTCGCAAATAATCTTCGCATCAAATTTGGGCGTATATTCATGAAGTACATTTTGGAGAACCAATCTTAGCATAACAATTATATCTTATATACAAGATTTCTTCAGACTGTGCTCAATGGAAAACTGTCAGAAGCACAAAAGGCAGCAACTCACAGTGACATCTTGGAAGACTCTCCTATCTTGTCCCCGTTGATAGTGACTAATTTGCACAAGAAAGAAAACTATTCAAATGCAAATGCTGTTTTCCTAACAGACCACATGATAGATGTCTTTGCTACTATCAATGCTCAATATGAAAATGAAGATGATGAAGGTGAACCTCAAGCTACTAATGTACCACCAGAAAACATTGCTCATGCACCTGAAGAGAATGTGAATGAAGAAGCAGATCAACCTGAGCCTGAACATGGTGATCAAGCAGAGGATGAAGTAGAACCATAACAAGAAGGTAAAACTGACAATTCTCAACAACCTCAACCTGAAGCTGCTAGACAACCTCCTCAAGCTTCTGAGTCTACTCACTCTAATACATCTGTCTATAGACCAACTTTCTCAGGTATGGGTACATCTGCTATGAGTAATACTTATGAAGCATGCTCTGATTTCATTAGTATAGATCAATTACATCTTGACCCTCATCACACACAGCTACTTATTGAACAAGTAGATAGGAGATGGAGTGAATTTGGCATACCACAAATTCATAACCACCCTCTAGAGCCTAATCAAACACCCTCCACTCTCTTAGCCCAAACCCTGGAGTATAAGGACCCTATGCATATAGAGGGAGAAACTGCAATAGATGTAACAAATAAGGAAGGTACTTTGAGAGAACCCAGAGCCCTGTCTCCATTGAAGCAAAGAAGTAAATCCCCTGAGACAACTGTAAACCTCCATGTATCTTCTCAAAAGGATTCTCTAGCTAAAAAGGCAACTAAACAGTTACTAGATCTATCTTCTCAACAAGGTAAATCTATTGAAATTCGCCCGCCGGCCATGACCTCCTGTAATGAGTCAAACACAATATCCAATATCCAAGCTCTTGAAGCATTAAATAAGTCAATTAGAAGACTTCTTTTTGGTGAGGAAGTATTGATGGAAACTGGGCATTCAACCATTATACGGTTAGAATATCCTGTTCAAGGTCCTTCAATGGATCAACTGCCTTCACAAGTGTTAGGATAGAGTGATATAATTGCTGCCAAATCTAGCACAACACTTACCTCCCCAGGACTGATAACCTTGGATGCATCTACAAATAGTGGATCCGACGTAGGCACAGATCGACAACTCATTGGCGATGAACTAGATTTAACTGGTGAGCCAAAGGGGAATGTATCTGTTAGGTTACACACACCGTAGAGGGGGTGAATACAGTGTAAAGTACAATCAAATCGAACTTTAATATCTCAAGTAACAGAAAACAAACTTTATTGAAATAATAAACTCTGTTACAGTATGGAACTGTTACCTCTCAGTGATGAGATGAACAAATATCACGAGAGCTGCTAGGGTTACAATGAATAATCTTCTCGAATATGATAACACTTATAGTGTAAACCCTATATCTGTGTTTATATACTACACAGTTACAAGATAATCGCTAATTGATATGGAATTTAATTCTGCTTCCTAAAATATATCAATCAGATATCTTTTCTTCCAAGTATTATATTCTTCATAGAATTCCTTCTTCATGTATATCTCTTCTTATGTTTATCTCGATCTTCTTTCCTTTAAACAACTACTGTCCTTATCTGAACATCCTTCAGCACTTAAGTTCTGATATCCATCTTCTGATGATTATCTCCTGATAATATAAGTACTGATATCCTTAAGTCCTGACTTCCAGTAAGTACTGATTTATCCTGTTTAAGTAAGATCTGAAAACTAAACATAAATCATATTAGCCATGACATTATCAAATATATCTAACAATCTCCCCCAACTTGTAAATTAGCATAATATACAAGTTTAATAGATATTTGATGATGTCAAAAACATTAAGTACAAATGCATGAGAATTAGACTAGATAACTACAACTTACGATCCTTAAAGCTTTACCAATATTTAACTTCTGATAACAGCTTCAGTCTGTACAAATATCAGAATTTAAGCAGTTGTAGATCTTGACTTGGCTTCATCTTCTGATCTCTCTGATGTCAGGAGTTGTTCTGAGATAGTTCTTCAACAAACATCTCTCAGCATATCTAAGTTCATCAATCATCCTCCTTTTAGCATCTTTAAGCTCTGCATTATCTTCACCAATTTGAAAGATTGCAGCCCTGAAATCATTAATCTTTGCTTTTCTTATATCCTGATCCAGTCTGATCAAATAAGCTTTATCAGACTCAAGATTGAATTCCACAGCCCTGTAACCCAGAAAGGTAGTTATAATTTTAGCAGTGTTGGGCTTCATTTCAACTATATCACCCTTGTGATCTCTGTACTTTGGAACATATGTGCTATCAGACTTAACAAAATAAAGCCTTTTCTGTCTCTGAATCTGATCCTTCAAATAGTTTGCAGTACTTCCTGTCAATCTGTCATCCACTTGAAGTAAGAATAGTACATGCTCCAATTCTTCAAAATACTTCAATGGAATGGCATTTTGCCTTATATGATAAACCCTACCATCTATCATGAAGTACAACAAGATGTGTTCTTTCAAGTAGGTATGGTAAACCATTTGTACAGATTCCAGTTGATTCAATCTCTCAGGAGTTGCTCCAATAACTGGTTCACTCAAGGAAGTTGGATCATTGGTAGTGTTCTGTATTCTTCTTTCATCAGCACTTCCCAATCCAGTTTTATCTCTTGCTTCCTTTCCAGTAACTACTCTTGCTTCAAAACCACTTGCAGTAGTCTTCAAATGTTGAGTCTGTTTTGCTTTAGTGAATCCTGGTAGGAGTGTCTTTGGTCTAACTTCTGATATCAAGTAACTTGAGCTATGTCAGAGGTTACTTGCTTCTTCGAAATATCAGAACTTTTTGTCTCTTGACTCTGAACAACTTGAGCCATGTCAGAGGTTGTTTTAAGAACTTTTCTTGAAGTCAGAGCAAGATCATCCTTTTCATCAGCGATTTCTTCATTCTCAGGAGGCACATAAACCTTGATAGGTTCACCAACCTTTTCTTTACCCTTGGATCTTGGATCTATCTGCGGTTGTGATTTAGCCAATGTTGCTTCAGTATTTGTCCTTTCTTTTATCACAATACCTTTAAGTTTTGGAAGTGCTTTTCACCAGAAGCTTCAGATTTAGATGTGACTTTCTCTGATTTAAGTTTGGCTTCTTCTTCCATTAAACTCTCCAAGTCCATTCCTGGATTTTCCTGAAGAAATAACTGTCTTGACATTTCTTCATCAAGATCTAAAAGTTCATCAGAACTTATCCTTTTACCAGTAGCAGAACTAATTCTTTTTCCAGTATCAGAACTTGTCCTGTGACTTGTGATTTCAGCTTTTCTTGATGAGAAACCTCTACCTTGACTATGACCTCTACCCATTCTAGAGTTTCCTTGATCATCCTTTTCATCATCCTTCCCTTTCAGTGTCTTGTCAGTCTTGCATTTGGACTTAATTACTTTCTCCCCCTTTTTGGCATCAGCAGGTAGTAGAAGAGAGACAAGCAATTCCACTGAGGCTTGGATTTCAGTAAGTTGAGATTGCTGAGAAGCTTGATTTTGCAGAATATCATCAATCTGAGCTTGTTGTTTCTCTTGAGTCTTCTCAATATAAGCAATCCTGTCAAAGGTAGGTTGGAAGAACTTTTTCTTGTCAATTTTCTGAATTTGGTCCTGTTTGATGAATTATTCCTGAATCTTGTGAAGCTCTGCATGAGTAGTTGAATGGAGACCTTGTAGATGTTTAGTACTCAATGCAGTGACTCTAAGCTGGGTTTTGAAATCATCAGAATTTAACATTTCATCAGCTTTTGTCAAGTGCTCAGCCAGATGCTTTGCAGATGGAACACAGGAAACTGAGTTCCATTCCTTAGTCCACTCCTGTCCTGCAGGAGTTTCACTCCAAGGCACTGGTGCTTCTCTGGTAACAAACTTCTTAACAAGTTCAGATTTAAGAATAGTTTGGTAAGGAGCATGTCCAGAAGGACCTGCTTCATCAGCATCTGTATTTGGAGCAGCATCACCAGTATCTCCAACATTTGCAGTATAAGAACTTACAGAAGCAGTATCTTCTGATAAAACAACAGTGTGAGTAGCAATGGAGGCTTCAGCATCCTCTAATTGCTGATCTGGTTCTAAGTTCTGATCAACAGCCATATCCTGATGCTCACCTATATTCTGATCATCAGCATCTAGATGTAGAGAAGGTGTAGAAGAAAAGTCTGGATTTTGAGCAGCATCAGTAACATGTGTTGTTGATGGATTAGTTGCTGTTGGAGCTTTTAAGAGAATTACTTCAGGCACAACCAGGTTCTGAACATCAATTTCAGTACTTGTGCCTGGAACAACATGAGATACAGACGTTCGAACAGGAGACACAGATGGTGTGTTGGCCTTGTCAGGAACAGCTTCCTGAGATGGAGTTGATGAAGAAGATGTGACTTTAGCAAATTCCTTTTCTTGTGAGACCAGAGATTCCTGATCTCCTTCCTTAGCTGCTGCTTCTTCATCATCTGAAACTGGCCTTTTTGCCCTCTGTTTCTTGTATCTCTTTGTAGATATGGATTCCTTGGGAATGTCAGGAACAGTCATTCTTCTAAGCCTCTTGAGAAGCCTAGATCCCCCAATTCCAGAATCCTTCTGAGAAGTCACTGTTTCAGCTTCTTTGATAATAGGTTCTGATGTAGAAACCTGTTCCTCACTGTCATACTCATCTCTCAAAGCAATTCTCCTTCTCTTTTGAGGTGTTTGAGGAACAGTCTTTATCCTCTTAGGCTTGGAAGATGAAGGCTTCACAGTAGGTGCTGAGGATGAGAGTTGAACTGTCTGTGAAGTGGAGAGATAGGATTTGATATATTGCCTGAGGGTTGGTTGAGTAGTATGAGTGGTATGTTCTGATGGTTGTTGTGGTGTTTGGGAGGTGGTTGTTGGTTGGACATTAGGATAAACAGATTTATAGGAATCAGGATCAGCATTTATTAAGATCTGTTTTACAGACTGAGGAATCTGTAAAGGTCTAATCACTTGTTTCTTAGTGTCAGCATTTACCAGGTCATTAAAGTAACGTTTTGCAACTTTGAAAGGTGGAGTTAAGGTACTGGTTAGTCGAGGTTCATCAGTACAAAAAGTATATATAAGTTGACAGAATCTAGCAAAGTAGACAACATTCCTATCCTCTGTCATCCTATCCCCAATAAAACCTATTATAGCAGTTGTAAAATCAAAATGAGTTTGGTTTATAATGGCATACCCGATGTGCTGAGTCATTATGGGGATGGCATCAAAATTCGAACACTTGTTCCCAAAAGCTTTAGTGATGCAGTCGAAGAAGAAGCTCCATTCCCTTCTGATATGAGCCCGTTTCAACTGCCCAAGCTTTGCCAAACTCTGTTCATACCCCAAACTGGCCATTAACTCCTGAAGAGCTGATTCCTCTGGAATTGAAAAAGTACATCCTTCTGGGAGATGTAGAGCCTTGCGTATTGTACCAGGAGTGACTGCATATGAAGAATCACCCACTTCAAAAACAATACTAGGAGTACCATTTGGACCACCATTATCAAAGTTTCCAGTCCTCCAAAGTGTCAGAACTTGTTGGCTTGAGAATACTGAAGGTTGGGTCAATGCATACCCGATTTCACTGTGTGCAAGAAGATCTTGCACAAAATGCAATTCAGACGGAGCTTCAGCATTATCAAGAATTGCAGCATAGTTGTTTGGAACAAATTTAGCTCCATCAATGATTAAATCCCTAGGTGCCATGAAATTAATCGAGATATATAAGTGTCTGTTAGGTGTTTGATAAAATGTCTATATGAAAAACCAACGTTAGAAGAAGAAAGAGAGTAAAAGCAAATAGAGAGAAAAAGTGTGAAAGGAAATAAAAGATTAAAAAATCCTCTCTCTGTCTTACTTATACTTTTGGGAAAAAAAATGTAACCGTTGGACACCTGTCAGACATGCAGTAAAAACGAATAGTTAATGGGCACGAGAAAACAGTAATCATTACTTACCCACTTGCAGTTTTTCAAGGAAAAACCGTTCCACTTACCCAGTTATTCCATTAATCAAGGTGAAACAGTTTTAATTCAAAATTGAAACTGTTCCCACTTATTTAATTATTTTTCACTGCAAAATCAGTATTCTGAAAAAAAAAATTCGAGTGAAAATGACCATAATAAATCAGATGAGCAAGTACTGATAAAGTAAAATCATAACTTAAGTTAAAACATAATTTATATGGTCATCAGAATATAAATATGTATCAGGATTTATCAATGCATGACAAAATATCTCAGAGACAAGATCTTGAAACAAAAACAAATTTCATTAATATATCAAGAGAATACATTCATGAAATTTAAATTACATCAGAACTTATTACAAGATTGCCCTAAGCTACTAAACCTAACGTCAACAGCCTTTGTCCTAACTCAAGAAGCAGGGCAAGGCTGATGATGAAGAAAAATAGAAAGAAGAAAATAAATCATTTCTTCTTTCTACTCTCGACAAACAGAATAGCGAGTCGAATGATTCGCTCTTGCTGGCGGAGAGCTTCCAGCCTTTCCTCCTCCAATCGTTCCAGATGGCGATGGTAGTCCATGTAGAAGAATAGGAGGTGAGTGAGTACCTCCTGGGGAACGGAGTCCCATATCTTATCAGGAATGGCAGTAACGTGCCATTCCTGCTGCCAATCGGCACAACTCAGCTCCATGTTGAATGTTTCGTAGTTCAAAAACATGTTGTAAGTGACCATGGTGTTTTTGATATAAAGATTATGAAGGTGAGTTTGTGATAAAATATTTGATGGGAAGGCTGATGTGAAGTGGTTGCTTATATAGGCAAGAGAATGCCATGAGACGCAAAGAAATTGAATGCTTACAGGTAGAATTAATTCTACCTCGTCTCCCCAGACTTGGAAAAAGAAAAACATTCATTGGAAAGAGAAAACATGGTTTAATGCGCACTGTAGAGGGGGTGAATACAGTGTAAAGTACAATCAAATCGAACTTTAATATCTCAAGTAACAGAAAACAAACTTTATTGAAACAATAAACTTTGTTACAGTATGGAACTGTTACCTCTCAGTGATGAACAAATATCACGAGAGCTGCTAGGGTTACAATGAATAATCTTCTCGAATATGATAACACTTATAGTGTAAACCCTATGTCTGTGTTTATATACTACACAGTTACAAGATAATCGCTAATTGATATGGAATTTAATTCTGCTTCCTAAAATATATCAATCAGATATCTTTTCTTCCAAGTATTCTATTCTTCATAGAATTCCTTCTTCATGCATATCTCTTCTTATGTTTATCTCGATCTTCTTTCCTTTAAACAACTACTGTCCTTATCTGAACATCCTTCAGCACTTAAGTTCTGATATCCATCTTCTGATGATTATCTCCTGATAATATAAGTACTGATATCCTTAAGTCCTGACTTCCAGTAAGTACTGATTTATCCTGTTTAAGTAAGATCTGAAAACTAAACATAAATCATATTAGCCATGACATTATCAAATATATCTAACAGTATCTTCACAAATACAAGGGGAAGTTGAGGATCAGATGCCAAATATGACGGCCCCAGTGCTCCTCCAAGAGATTCTAACTCTGGATGAGTCATCTCATGATGACAGGCAACTTGTCTCAGAAAAGGATCGGGAATTGCGAACTCCCATTGCACCACTGCTGACCTCCTTAAGGATGGCTCTAGTGTCTTCTTCAGGTACACTTGGAACTCGGTGCTTTGAGCGGAGTGAACATATGAGAACGAGTGACACACATCACCCCAAATCGAGTGCTAGAGTTCTGAGCGATACACTGCGAGAAGCCTGTGAGACACCTAACATCCAAAATACACCCATAGATCTATCCAACTATGTCACTAAATCCTATCTTGAAGAGCAGCTGGCTTTCAAAGACAGTTATCTCAAAGAACAGCTGGCTCTTAAGTATCAACATTTCTAGGAAGAATTATCTCTCAAAGATCATCAAATCGCCAGTCTTTCCGATCAACTTGAACATCAACAAGGAGCATTCGCCAGCTTACGGGAAGTTATTGAGCGATCTCTATCTCACACAGGAAAAGGAAAAACAATTGTCAACACTGAGCCAAAGCTCTCAGTTAGCAAGCAAGCCCCAGTCCCGGTCTCATCTGAAACAGCTCTTGCCAGTACTATGCCAATGACCTCAGTCAGTAAGAAATTGCCTGTTTTACTTGAGATCCCTATCTCGACCTTACATGCTCAATCAATAACAGCTCTAAAGGATAACCCAACTGAGGGGGAGAAAAGGGTAAAAGAACAATAAAAAGTAGTCATTGCTGTTGATCTACTTCAAGATGCCTTTCATACTACTGGATTTGCCTATGATGAATTTGGAGATGAGTTAAGGGAAGAGCAAGAAGAGAGGATTGATGAAAGGGTGCTCCTCAAGGAAAGATTCTCTAAGGAAAGTGCAAAATCTCAGGGGGAGAAATCAGGACATCTGAGCAAATTAATCACAACTCAGAAAAATCTGTTGTCTCAGATATATGCTCCAAAACCCTTATTCTCTGAAGAGGAACTGGAAGAAGGAGAATTAGATAAAAGTGATGTTCCAGTGGGGTGTGAGCCAAAATTTGAAGAAGTGGCTACGGAAGAGAGAAAGATCATTACTAAGGATGAATAGTTTGTTGGTGAGACTGCGTAGCTGTATGAACAGTTACGTGATAACTCAACATAATAACAGCACTAGAACATGACAGGTTAATAATACTACATATAGACAAGAAATCAGGAAGAATGAAGACAAGGCAAATATAAAGAATCAGAAGATTAGATGAAGGCCTGAAGTATGTCTACAGGTCACTGAAAGAAGTTTATTAATATGATCATGCCTCAGTAAAGAACAAAGGTTAAAGACTTTTAGGGTTTCAGAAATGTTGAAGATTCAATATACAAGTGCTACCGGAAGATTTCAGTGTATTGTCATTGATTGAAGATAGACAGTGTTCGAAGTATAGGAATCTGAAGAATTGAAGACAGGGTATAGACAGAGGTTAATGAAGACGTTGTCTAAAGTACCAGAAAGGATTCCAGTGAAAGTACATTTATTTATTGATAGTCAGTGTCTGAAGCAATAAAGTTGAGGCAAGCTTAACAATTTAATCAAGACCATAATACGAAGACCAGAATCGGGGTTAGTCGTCTGTGAACAAGACCAGCTGCACTAGGCGTCAACAGCTCGTGAAAGGAATCTGGGTATTATTTATAGAAGAATTTTTAAGTTGAGAAACATACTTGGATTGAACATTTATCTATTTAAGTACGAGAAGAGATGCGCGGGTATACAACTCAACAGCTTAGGGGACTAGCAAAGCTCAAAATTTAATTGTTAAATTAAATAAATTTATTTAGTGTACTTTAATATAATTTATTTAATAAACTTAAAATGATTTATCTTATAAACTTTAAATAAGTTTATTTTATAAATCTAAATTAGTTTATTTATATAAGTTATATTTAAGTTTATTTTATAAATTAATTTAATTACAATTTAAACTTAAAAGAAAAAGAAAATAAAAAGAAAACAAAAAAAAAGGGAAAAAGAAAAAGAGAAAAGAAAAACAAAAGAAAACAAAATAAAAGAAAAGAAAAACAAAAGAAAAACAAAAAGAAACCAAAAACAAAAAAAAAGAAAAAAAGAAAAGAAAAATCAAATAAAATAAAGAAACCTGGGTGACATAAGGTCGCCACAGGTGAACATATTTTGTTTACCAAGTATATACATGTACTTGTTGTTTTAGTATTAAGGTGTCGCCACATAGAGCACCCTCTCCTCTTGTCCCCACACATGCTGTCGCCACAGAATTGTATCTCCTGTCAGCACAGAAGCTACTCACTCTCAGCCACACAATTTTATTATGTATAAAGCTACACTTTACAGCAGAAGAACACAACCATTCATTTTGGATCAATTTTATGTTCATCTTCTCTCCCAAAAGAGAAGTGAAAATGGCAGCATTGATTTACAAAGAAGCTCAAGCTTTTTGTATATCCATTTAACTTCTCATCGGAGTAACGTTATAATGCCCGATTTAACTCTTGTATATTCATTGGAGCATTATAATCGTTACTCGGTAATTAAATCTTAGTACAAACAAAAGCTAGATTATTGTATAAGATTTGATTTGTAAATCTTTGTAGAAGCTAGGAACTTTATTGTTCTTATATTGTAGCCGGTTAATTTATTTACCGGAGTGTAGCAACACCCCTCGAGGATTTATATACGAATATATATATTTCCCCGAATCTCTTGTGTTCCTCGTTTTTATCATTCCAAACACTATTCCTCTCAAGAACATGAAACCACTAACCGAGCACTAAATATTTTATCCGCTAAAGATTCGAAAGAATTTTTAATTTAGTGATTATCGTATTCAACCCCCCCTTCTACGATAATTCTGGACCTAACAATTGATATCAGAGCAGACTGATTGATACACAAATCAGGATCCAGAAATAAATTTATTTTATTAATTTGAATTTACATAATTTATTTTATAAATTTAATTTAGGAAATTTATTCTATAAATTTAATTTAAATAAGTTTATTTTATAAACTTAATTTAAATAAATTTATTTTTTAAATTATTTAAATTAATTTATTATTTAAATTATTAGAAATAAGGATTTTTAATTTAAATTATATTTCGGGTACATTTTCTATCTGCCAGGTTGGTTGATTCATTCAGCTGCCAATTATTTGTGAATTGGAGTTTTTGTGGCTGCCATTTTCAAACAAAAATGTGTACAACAGTGGCTTCCAGTGTAGTGATTTGTATGCGCTACAAACAATTGGCAGCCTTCGGTATTGCAATACACGCGCTATAAATGAAACAACAGCCTTTGACTTTCACGCGCAAAAGGAATTGAACAAGGGGTCAGCGATTGTGGTGGCCACGCGCGGGGAAAAAGAACCTCAGGAATGCATGCGCTGTCACGCGCGAGAGGGCTTTTATTTTACGCATGGATTAACAGGCAGCCCTCGTACAAAATTTGTTTTCCAAGGCATGTACTCCTCACCTTGTAGTCGCCACACAAAAACAATTACTTGTCGCCACAGCTTGACTAGTCGCCAGAGAAAGGAACACATATACTTCCAGGAATTAAATGGTAGTGCAAAGTCAATTTCTCTGTTGCGACAACTCCCTGAGTGTAAAATAACGGCGCACAAAGCAGATACAAGGTCGCCATACAGAATTATCTATTGTGCCTAGTCGCCACAGAAAAATTCTATAACCCTTAATTAATTACTTCTGGTTTAATTATTTTTTCATAAAATTTAAAATTCTTAAATATAAATTTTTCTTAAATAATAATTAACGTTTGATTTAATTTTTAAGAAAATTCGAAATTCTTGAAAATTAGATTTTATGTAAATATTTATTTTTGATTAATTAATTTTCTAATAAAATTAAAAATATTGGAAATTTATTTTTTCTTAAATATTAAATTAAGGGTACTCAAGTATTGGTAGACTCAGGATTCCTCCGGGCTTTTTAAAGTGGATTTTAATCTTTTGAAGAAAACGAAGACAATGTGTTATTTAGACGGAAAATTCCCGAATACGGAAATTGAAGATAATGGTTTTCTTACTCCAATGGAACTGATTTCAAAACCTACAGATGAAAATTGTGGAACTTCCTCAAAGGCTTACTCCATAGGATACCATTGGGTTTTCAGACGCAGGAAAGGAATGAAATTTATACGAGTACAGTTTTTCTCTGAGATTTTAAGACAACTCTATGATTCCAGATTATACAATCACACAGTGGTTTGTACCAATGCTATATTTATCCGGGAATCAATGAGATCATACAGGCAGGAATTGTGGAGGTCAGAGAGAATAGTGGGGACATACAAATATCTCAGTTACATGCATTAAAGTTGGAACCTCAGGACAGAACGTAAAAGTTATTGATAGCTGGATCAGAAGAAACTCAGTTAGAATTACTTGAGGGACTGGACGTCAGGGCAGTATTTCACATGTCAGGGAAGTTTGGTCGTATCAGATTCACAAGGAGTACATAAGCTATATCCAAGTATTAAGCCTATCTATTCTGAAGCAGAGATTCTTACAGATTCAGTTCAAGAGGTGGTTACAGACTGAGGTTGGGACATAAACAAGATTTGATAGCTACAGGTTTGATAAGCAATATGTGTCAAGTAACTATCAGGGGTTTTGCCACAACAGAACAAGAAGCTTGACAAACAAGGATGAGTAGGGATTCGGTTGAAGAGTTGAGATAAAGGTGGAATATTTTCTTAGGGAAGCAGCTAGTCAAAACTTATAGTGCACGGGAAAGAGTTGGGATGGATCAGATGACGAGAATCATGAATATCTTGCTCTCATAGTAATCTCTGAAGATGATCCAACTCACATATCTCAGGTTTCAATTTCTTGAACCACTACAATACTTTGCTCTCAATGTTCAATGCATGATAAGATCTTAGTGTTTAAATGTTTAACACTCGCACAAGCATGATATCATCACACATAGATAATGCTGAACTAGTTCGCTAGATTATTTTTCTGGTAACTAGGATTGATGTTTAACTTGTGCATGTTACTTTAGATGATCTTAAATATGTGTTTGAATATATGTTGAACATGATTAATTGCTTTAGTGAGGTATATGTTTTTCCAGCATATAAGACCTTTCTTAATGCTTACTCCTGTATCCTAATACAATGTGATTTATTCATTTGATCTGAATTCTTTGTTAAGATGTATTAGTTTATAATTGGATTGAGATAGATAGATGAGATTCTTTAACAGGATTAGAATAGATTGAATTAGTGACTTACTTATTAATTCTTTTTGTTCCATATCATGCATGATTTGCTTAATTCTTATGTGTCATATTTCTGAATGAATGCCATGTATTCTTATTTAGAATTACAATAGGGCAAAGACTGCTAGTCCTCCTTATGTTAGGTTGGAACCATTTTTCCCCTAGCCTAGAGACAAATCTGTCAAGGATAGTAAAATGGAGAAAATGGTCAGTCAAAGATAAGACTTAGCATGATAAGGTTGCAACTGTTGTTATCTCTGTTTATAGTAAAATCTCTAATCCAACTGGACCCAAGCTGATAAGTTGGGTACCAAGAACTGTTAATCCATTTGTGAGTGTAGGACTTAACAGGTTAATTGATTCATATGTATTCTTGGTAATTCATACTCAAGGCATATGATCAAAGAAAGAGCCTCACAATCAAATGTGATTGACAAAAGCTATTCCGTCAATAATCTTTGGAGATGACAACAAAGGTTTTCATTACGGGACAAGCTATACAGAACATGGATATCATCATAGACTCAATAATTTCTATCACTGATAACAACTAATCATTGGAGTCACTGATAACAATTGAAGCAACTTCCTTGCTGGAAAATCAAGGCACAAATCCTCTTATTAGACAGTTCTGCATCAAAGGACAAAATGTCAATTCAATGAAGGATTAATGTCTCATCTGAAGTAGGAAGATTGAGAAGCTTGCTCTACTTAGAGTAAGGAAAGGAAATGCTTGTGGCTAGACTGGAATCTCAAGCAAGGTGAAGTCAACGGTTTCTACTATAAAGCTTCATTCGATAAAAGTTTAGCTATAGCATTAGAAGCTCTCACCCTTGAACATTAACTCAAGAAACTCTTTTATAAAAAGGGTTAGTGAGAGGACTGCCTCATCTGGAATTCAGAAGGATGATAAATGTGAGGCATGTCAAGAAGAGAAGTCAAAGACAACATCACATCAAAGTAAAGGTATATCTCAGTGATGGTGGTTGACTACTCTCATCAAACAAAGTTGTTGTTCGTGCATTCTCAAGACAAGACATCACAGATGCTGATTGATCACATCAAAGAAGATCAAGCTGGAAACAACTATAAAATAAATGATCTTGTGATCAGATAATGGAACTGAATTTAAGAAGCAGTTCTGATTAATATCTGTAACATCAAGAATATTCTGAGACTTATTCAGCACTGGGAACTCCGTGTCAAAATGGAGTGGTACAAGGGAAGAACCAGAACTTGATTAAAGCTACAAGGGAAATATCAAGCTAATTAAGACTTCCTAAATACCAAAGGGCTGGAGCAGTCAAAACAGTTTGCAACATGTAAGATCAAGCCTTGATCTGGATGTATACATGAAGACCACTAATGAGTTAATGGCCAACATGAGCAAACAATGGATAACCTGAAAGTGTTTGGAAAGAATGTTCTACATGAGCAAACAATAAAATGTTTTTAGTTGTTTGAAGATCTTGGCATTTGCAGCTAAGACTTGTAAGGATATTTCTCATGGCTACTCAGTGGAGTTTACAACCTACAGGGCATTTGTGGTTGATCAACAGAAGATGATTGAAAGTCTAAATGCATAGTTCAACAACTCAATGCTCCAAGCTGTTACAGGAGAAATTAATAGTATTGATGATTCATATCCAAGCAGTGGAATGGCAGTGTATCAACACATCTCATTACTTCAATGAAGCCAGTCAGCAAGTGTAACGACCGAGGAATTACGCTTGTATTATATTATAATAATGATAAATTATGTGTATTATTATGTGATTAAATGTGTTAAGTCGTTGAACCTAACTGCTATGTGTTATGTGTTGATTGTTTTGATCCAAACGTGTTTTGGATATTTATTGAGCGTTTTGTCGTCAGTTATATATATATATATATATATATATATATTATATCAAAACCTGTACAGCTCAAAACTATGTTTTAAAAGCCCGTATTTCAAACAAAAATCATTGGCCCTATTTTGCCAAAAATGTCCTATCCCATATCGCTATTCTGAACCCCTAGACGTTTTACAAATTGACCTTTTTCGCGAAAAACGACTTTTCCGGACCCCTTCGGTACCAAAAACCCCACAAAAATTACATTTTTATTTTTATATGATCATGAAATTATCATATATCATTTTTCTTTGTATTTTTGTATTTTTCACAATTTTTGGGAATTTTTAGTATTTATTTTGTATTTATTGGATATTTAAAAATTCAATATTAATACCCAAAAATTATAAAAATTGGGGCCAAATATTTTTAATAGGAGTATAATTAGACCCTTAATTTTACTTAGGAGTATTATTTTCATAAATATAAAAACCTGATTTGCTATTAATTTTTCAGTTAATTACAATTAAAAATCAGAAAATAAAAAGAAAAAGAAAAAGGAATTAGGGTTAGGGTTTCTGTGAAGAACAGAGCAGGAGAATCAAGGTCGAATTTCATCGTGATTCCGGAGTCCAAATCGAGCGTGTAAGTAGTCAAATTGAAGCTGGTGATTCGTAGTTTATGATTATGTCAACGTTTTTGTTGATTGATTTCTTGATTTTTGATTTGTTATTTCGGGTTTAATCTTTAAATTCGGGTTTTGATTTCTGTTGATTGTTTGATGATTCTGTTAGCATAGTCGTGTAGATCGTCGTTTTTCCTGTCGTTTGGTACCGAGTTTGTGATTGTTGAAGTCCGTTTTAGCATCGCCGGAAAACGACGCCGCCACCGCTGTTCTTTGCGGTTCCGGCGTCGTGTTCGACGAAGACGAGGGAGAAAGGTTGGGGGAGACGTCGTGGTGTTGTTATGCTTCGAAAACGCAGGAGAATCGACTGGAATCAAGTGTTTTGGTCGCCGGATTATCGTCGGGAATCGTCGCCGGCGTCGGGGTTGCTGGGCAATTCGGGTTGTTCTTCGTGACCCGATAACCCGAGGTCGACCCGGTTTGCAACCCGGAAACGACCCGGGTTTGATCCTAAAAACCCAACCCCTGTTTCTGTTTTTGTGTTTTTGATTAAATTAATTAATTATTTATATTTTAGTAATTAAAATCAGTTTTTAATAATTCTAAAAATTAATTAAAAATTAGTTTTATATTCTGAAAAATAGTATTTATAATTTCTGAATTATTTTATTTAATTATAAATTCGAATTTATTTATTTAATTAAATATTTAATTATTTATCTAATTATTTATTAATTATTTAATTAATTAATAATTGGGTAATTAATTAATAATTAGGTAATTAATTAGTAAATAAAGATTAGAAATAATTAAGTGAGGTAATTAATAATCTAATAATTAGTTAATAGTGCGAATAATGATTCGATAATTAGAATTATTATTCGAGCGTTAGTTAATCGAATAATATTGTAATAATTATTCGTATCGTATAAATAGTTATCGGTAATTATCTGTTTAGCGAATCGTACGAGTTTCAATAATAATCTAATAGATCGATAATTATGCGGGAGTTGCGAGTGGCTCGTGAATATACGAGTGATTAATCGTTAAGTGATCTATAATTCGAATAATTCGTAGCTATTCGATAAATAGCGTATTAGTTAATTAAGTTGATTGATTATTTGTAAATAATCGATCTAATCGAATAAATATCGATAAGTTATAAATATTATAATAAATTGTGATTAATCCTAATAATTAGGGATTTATTATTTTAAATTATTAAATAAGTAATTATTAATTATTTATTAATTATTTATTTATTAAATATTTAAAAATTGATTAATTATTTTGATAATTAATCACATAATTTTCAATAAATCGTAACTTCTTCGTTTTAACTCCAAAAATTATAAAAAAATTATTTTTGACTTTGATTTTTCTTAAATAATTATTTAAAATTATTTTAGGATTTAAGAGGTTGCAATAATTATTTATATTGACCAATAAATTGAATTATCAGTGTTTAATTGATAATAATTCAACCGTTAATCCGATTTGAGCGAAACGAAGACCCCTAGACTCAGAAAAATGAGACGAATCTAATAAAAATAGTTGTAAGTTATAATTCTTCCAAAAGAGAGTAGTTTGGTGATAATTGATAGTTCGTAGGTCCTAGTAGGGGTTTAATTGAACCGAATAAATCCCGAAAAATTATAATAAAATCAGATAAGACTAGTTAACGCAGGTATAAGCCTAGAATTGATTCTAAAAATAATTATAAATCTAGAAATTAATTATGTGCTTTATGTGCTTCGTGCTTTATGTGATTCTGTGAATAGACGTGCTGTATAAATGTATATGTATATATATGAGTTAGATAGAAACGCATGGGTAGACTGATAAGGTTACGTGATATCAATTCAAGATACACGTATATAGTAAATTATCTAAACACCTATCTTTCAATGATTTGTTCAGTGTTAGCAAGGCAGAGCAAGCTAGGGTCAGAAGGCAGTGAGTTAAACTAGGCTAAGTACGCGCAAGGCAAGTTTTTCCCCTATTCTAAATTCAGAATAGTGATTTATATTTCTTTTCTATCGTATCAATTCTCTTTGATAATCATTGTTCATATACAATGTTATCCATTTATTATTACTTGTTCCAGTTTCATTTCAATTCTTGATTTACCCAATTTATTGAATTCCCTGTTCATATTTCAATTCTTTTACCCTACATATACTCTGGTATATCCTGGTGTTGGGATATATCAATAGCATACCGATTGTTCCGGACGCTCAGCCTTGGACTGGATGGTTACTATAAAGGCTGGGTTTTTCCCAGACCATTAATTAATAGGCCATAGTTGCCTGAGTACTCCTTATGTTGGTTGGGTCTATACAGTTGGGTATAGATCCGCACTATATTCTGACTGATCAGCAGATTATAGTGCATATGTTGGTTCTTGTTTCCAGTCTTGTTCATTTGGCACTCACCATCATTGGCAAATTACTATTCGATACAGATACAGATGGTTGTTACAACCAGCAGCTTATTGTTTCTCTTATTTCTCTTTCTCTATACCATATATATATATATACTTTTGCAGGCTTGTTGAGCAATTTTGGCTCATCCCTTTTTATTGTTACTCCTATTATTTTACAGTTAAGGTAGAGAATGAAACCCATCAGGACCCGCATAGTCAAGAAGCGAGTCAAGCAGCGGGACCCTCTTATACCAAGAGTGTTCCTTCCTATTCCCGAAGAGAGCTTTGAATTGCCAGATCAGGTGTAGCAGGATATGTAGTAATATTGGGTTGAATAAAAGTCTTGTGTAGTTTGAATAAAAGTTGTGTAGTGAAACTGTAGATAGAATAAATTTTTGTATCAAGATAGTTCTTGAGACAGGTTTTATTTAGTTGGGTTTGTAATAAAGTGTAGTGTGTGATTCTTGTTTTCAAACTCAGACCTTAAAAGATCCTGAGTAGTGATAGTTCAGGGTAATTATTATATTTATATTCCGCTTGTGCAGATTTAGTTGGTAATTGTTGTTAATAACGCCCCAAATCTATACCCCGGATTTGCAGGGTGTTACAGTTGGCATCAGAGCTTAGGTTTGACCTTTGAAAACAAGAACGTTAGGGCTAAGATAAGATAGGAAAATGAGATAGGATGAGATTAAGAGTGTTAGGATTGTTTGTCTATGTGATTAGAAGTTATGAGTTTAGGATTGTGATTTGATTGTTTTTGTGTTATTATTTTCATGTATATTAGATGGCTTCTTTATCATCGTCTACGGAGAGGACCGAGACAGATCCCGTGGATGCACCGGTAGTAGCCCCAGTGTCAGAGCAGATCTTACCTCCATTGCCACCTGAGCCAGCACCAGAGATACCACTTCCCCCAGAGGTACCAGGTTTTGCAGATTATTTTCCATATTTTGAGCCAGAGATACCAGATTTTCCACCATTAGAATTCCCGAGGTTCGATATTCCTGATATGGTTGATCTTCCGCAGTGGGAGGATTTAGAGCCTCAGATTCCTATGCCACCAGTCGAGATTCCAGAGCTGCCACATATGGAGCTAGAGGCAGAGCCGCCAGTGTATGCGCCTATGGAGCAGCCTGTCTTATTTCCTGCCCATTAGCCATTTATGCACCTGTTCCAGGAGTTTATCAGTTTCCTCAGCCAGAGTTTATGGATGAGATCGTGGTGGATGGACCATTACCTTCTCGAGGTTCCAGCACTGATCTTCGGGAGCATCATACCGTGACTTACCAGCGCTTTCAGGCAGAGAGGGAGGACAGGATTATATGGCAGAACCAGTGTAGGGAGATCCTTGGGTTGTATGAGACACAGACGGATGGTCCTGTCAGAGCATTACGACCGGATTACATACTGAGAGAGAGGCTACATCATATTCACCGGGTTAGTTCGCAGCAGTTTACTGATTTGAGACAGCAGGATCTTAGGGCGGAGACAGCATATCGCAGAGCATTAGGACTTACCGAGGCAGTGCTAGAGGCATTGCAGGAGGAGTTGAGCCACGTACCACCAGGATTTTGAGACTAGCAGATCGATGAGTGTTGTATTATGTATATTTTGTAGATAGAGGCAGCATAGTATTGTATAACTAGTTTGTATGAGTGTAGTTACTGACTTTGACCGATAGTAGTAGTAGCAGTATGACTGTTATATCATAGGTTTTTGTATCAAGCACTGACACTTGTAGCTGGTGTTCTACCTATATATATACGAGATGATCTTTTGCACATTTTCTTTATTTTATTTTCAGTTATTTAAGCATTTATATTTATTTCAGTACCATTGCATATTTACAAATGTAGTTTTATTTACGATCATGTTGTACCCTTATGTTTAAAAAAATAAATAATAATACTATTTTATCTATTCAGTTATTTAATAAGCTATTTTATTTCCTCAAATCGACTGTTTTAATATATGTTTAATATACTGTTATTAAAGAAGATCATTGTTTATTTACCAGAAAGATGGCACCTAAAAGAAAAGCACAACCCGATTCATCGAATGGGAACACCGAGGGCCAAAACAATAATAAACAGATGGATCAGATGTTTAATCTCATGCAACAGCAAATGTTGATGATGCAACAACAAATGCAGCAGCAACAGCAGCAGTTCCAGCAACAGATGTTACAGCAAGCCGCTCATCCAGGACATCAAGTACCACCAGCAGCGCCTACGACCACTTTCAAGCAATTTCATTCGGTGAAGCCACCGGAATTTATGGGTTCCACGGATCCTACAAAAGCGAGAGCTTGGCTGAAAGAGATAGAAAAGGCTTTTTCGTTGGTAAAGGTTGAGGAAGAGCAGAAGACGGATTTTGCTAGCTATTTCCTGAAAGGTGAAGCTAATTACTGGTGGGAATCGAAGAAAGCTTTGGAAGAAGAAGGTGTGGTGACCTGGGATAGATTCACTGATTTTTTCTTGGAGAAATATTTCCCTTATTTTATGAAGAACCAGATGGCGATCAAGTTCCTGGAGCTGAAACAAGACAACTTATCGGTTGCAGATTATGAGACCAAGTTTACTGAATTGGCAAGGTTTGTTCCAGAACAGGTGGATACGGACGAGAAGCGGGCCAAGAGATTTCAGCAAGGACTAAAACCATGGATTCGTAGCAAGGTAGCTGTGTTTGAATTGACAACTTATACGGCTGTTGTTCAGAAGGCTATGATTATTGAAGGAGAAAGCGAAGCAGCTCAGAAAGAGAAAGGACCAGGGAATTTTCAAAATCGTTTCAGCAAAAGGCCGGGATTTCAAGCTCGAGGAAAAGTAAACTTTAGGAGGCCAGAACAAAACAACCAGAGGATGGGTAATCGACTACCTGCCCCAACTCAGCAAAGGCTTATTCGACCGCCTGTACCTGATTGCAGAACGTGTGGTAGAAAGCATACGGGAATTTGCAACAATCCAAATGTCACGTGTTTCAAGTGCAAGCAAAGGGGACACTATTCTGGAGAATGTCCGATGGGAAAAGCAGAAGTTACTTGTTTTCAATGTGGGAGAAAAGGACATATCGCCAGAGACTGTAGGGGAATTGCAATGGCTGCTAGTATTCCAAGAGTTTTAGCATTACCTCCACCTCCATTACCACAGCAACATCAGCCCAAAGCAAGGACTTTCAACATGTCAATGAAGGAAGCGGTACAGAGTCCGAATGTGGTTGCAGGTACACTTCCTATAAATTCCATAAATGCTTTGGTATTGATTGATTCAGGAGCTACTAGATCTTTTATTTCTGAAGCTTTTATCTCTAAGATAGATTGTGAGGTTCAGTGGTTAGATGAAGTGTTAGTCATAAAATTAGCGAATAATGATCAGGTTGTAGTAGATCGAGTATGCCCGAGTTGTGATATTGAGATAGGAAGATGTCATTTTTCAGTTGATTTGATACCTTTTAGGTTAGGGGAGTTTGATGTTATTCTAGGAATGGATTGGCTATCTAGTAATAATGCTCAAATTGACTGTGCGAATAAGAGAGTGAAATTGCAAACTGAAGAAAATAAAACGGTAATATTTAAAGGTGAGAAGCAAAAGCAGAAATTCCTATTAATAATGCAGACGAGAAGATTGTTACGTCAAGGATGTCAAGCTTATTTAGCCTATGTACGGGATGCGGATAAGGGAAATTTGAAGATTGAAGATATTCCTGTAGTTTGTGAATTTCTTGATGTTTTTCCAGACGAATTACCAGGACTTCCACCAGATCGAGAAATCGAGTTTACTATTGACTTGACGTCAGGGACCGAACCAATTTCGAAAGCTCCATATCGAATGGCACCTGTTGAAATAAGGGAATTAGCAAAGCAGTTGCAAGAACTTCTTGACAAAGGTATTATAAGGCCAAGTGTATCCCCATGGGGCGCGCTAGTATTGTTCGTGAAAAAGAAGGACGGTAGTATGCGACTGTGTATTGATTATCGTGAGCTGAACAAGTTAACTATCAAGAATAAATATCCTTTACCTCGCATCGATGATTTATTTGATCAATTAAAAGGAGAAGCATGGTTTTCGAAAATCGACTTACGATCAGGCTATCATCAGTTAAAGATCAAGGCCGAAGATATTCCAAAGACAGCATTTAGAACGAGGTACGGACACTATGAATTTCTTGTGATGGCTTTTGGATTGACGAATGCACCTGCAACGTTTATGGATTTGATGAATCGAATATTCAAGAAGTATTTGGATAAGTTTATCATTGTATTTATTGATGACATTTTGATCTACTCAAAGACGGGAGAAGAGCATGCAGCGCATTTAAGAACGACATTGGAGATATTACGAAAGGAGCAGCTTTATGCAAAATTTTCAAAATGTGAATTTTGGTTGAAAGAAGTGCAGTTTCTAGGGCATATCATCAGCAGAGAAGGCATTCAAGTTGATCCAGCAAAGATTGAAGCTGTGTTGAATTGGGAAAGACCAAAGACGCCGACAGAGGTTCGAAGTTTCTTAGGTTTGGCAGGATATTATCGAAGATTTGTCAAAGATTTTGCGAAGATAGCAACACCGTTGACCAAATTAACTCGACAAAGTGAAAAGTTCGAATGGAATAGTAAATGTGAGGAAAGTTTTCAAGAGTTGAAGAATTGGTTGGTGACTGCACCAGTATTAGTACTGCCAGACGAGCAAGGAAATTTTGTTATTTACAGTGACGCTTCATATCGTGGTTTAGGATGTGTGTTGATGCAACATGGTAATGTCATTGCATATGCGTCGAGACAACTTAAACCTCATGAGCAGAAATATCCTACGCATGATCTGGAATTGGCAGCAATTGTATTTGCATTGAAGCTTTGGAGACATTATCTGTATGGTGAAAATGCGAAATCTACACGGATCATAAAAGTCTGAAGTATATCTTCACGCAAAAGGAACTGAACATGCAACAACGTCGATGGCTGGAATTAATTAAAGATTATGACGTTACAATCAGTTATCATCCAGGAAAAGCAAATGTTGTAGCAGATGCACTAAGCAGAAAAGAAAGATTGAATCGATTAACTTCATGTGAAGAATTGGTTAAAGAATTTGACAAATTGGAAATAGAAATTCGTATTCCTCATGAATCTGCAGGAACTATTTACGCTATGACTTTTCAACCAGGGTTGCTAGAAAAGATTCGCCATTGTCAAGATAAAGTGATGAGTCAAGACGATAACTTAACAGGAGAAGAGATTACAACTCAGAAAGATAATGAAGGAATTTTACGTTTTACGTCAAGAATCTGGATCCCTAACGTGGTAGAATTAAAAGAAGAAATTATACGAGATGCGCACAATTCGAAGTATTCCATTCATCCAGGAAGCACGAAAATGTATCGCGATTTGAAGAAAAATTTTTGGTGGACGAATATGAAGAAGGAGATAGCAGAATGGGTGAGTAAATGCTACACATGCCAGCGAGTTAAAGCAGAGCATCAACGTCCGAGTGGGTTATTGCAACCATTAGACATTCCAGAATGGAAATGGGAACATCTAGCGATGGATTTCGTAGTGGGACTTCCAAAGACGAAAGCCAATCACGATGCAATTTGGGTTATTATTGATCGATTGACGAAATCAGCACATTTTCTTCCAATTAATGAGAGATTTTCATTGGACAAGCTAGTACATTTATATCTTAAAGAAATTGTGATGCGTCATGGAGTACCAGTATCAATTGTATCGGATCGAGATCCTCGTTTCAATTCAAGATTTTGGAGACAATTCCAAGAATGTCTAGGAACGAAGTTGAATATGAGTACAGCCTATCATCCGCAAACTGACGGTCAAAGTGAAAGGACAATTCAAACGATTGAAGACATGTTACGAGTTTGTGCGATCGATTTTGAAGGTAGTTGGGATGAACATTTACCCCTAGTGGAATTTTCTTATAATAACAGCTATCACGCCAGTATTGGAATGCCACCGTATGAAGCATTATATGGAAGGAAATGCAGATCACCAGTGCATTGGGATGAAGTTGGAGAACGCAAGATTTTGGGTCCAGAATTAATTCAGCAGACAAAAGAAAAGATTAAACTCATTCGAAAACGAATCGAGATAGCACAAAATAGGCAAAGCAGATATGCAGACCAAGCAAGGAAGGATGTGGACTATCAGGAGGGAGAACGCGTATTGCTCAAAATATCGCCATGGAAAGGATTGACCAGATTTGGCAATAAAGGAAAATTGAAGCCACGATATATTGGACCATTTGAGATTTTGAAGAAAATTGGGAAGGTTGCGTACGAGTTAGCTCTACCACCCCATATGCAGCACATTCACAACGTATTTCATGTATCTATGCTTAAGAAGTATAATCCTGATACAAGGCATGTAATAGAATATGAACCAGTAGAACTTCAGGCAGATTTGTCATATGTAGAGCAGCCAATAAGAATTCTAGATAGGCAAGAGAGGATATTAAGAAATAAGTCTGTGTCATTAGTGAGAGTTTTATGGAAAAACCCAGTGGTTGAAGAATCAACCTGGGAGCTTGAGAGTGAAATGTTAGAAAGGTATCCTCAGTTATTTGCATAATGTGATTCTGAGGACAGAATCTTGTTAAGGGGAGGAGAATGTAACGACCGAGGAATTACGCTTGTATTATATTATAATAATGATAAATTATGTGTATTATTATGTGATTAAATGTGTTAAGTCGTTGAACCTAACTGCTATGTGTTATGTGTTGATTGTTTTGATCCAAACGTGTTTTGGATATTTATTGAGCGTTTTATCGTCAGTTATATATATATATTATATCAAAACCTGTACAGCTCAAAACTATGTTTTAAAAGCCCGTATTTCAAACAAAAATCATTGGCCCTATTTTGCCAAAAATGTCCTATCCCATATCGCTATTCTGAACCCCTAGACGTTTTACAAATTGACCTTTTTCGCGAAAAACGACTTTTCCGGACCCCTTCGGGTACCAAAAACCCCAAAAAAATTACATTTTTATTTTTATATGATCATGAAATTATCATATATCATTTTTCTTTGTATTTTTGTATTTTTCACAATTTTTGGGAATTTTTAGTATTTATTTTGTATTTATTGGATATTTAAAAATTCAATATTAATACCCAAAAATTATAAAAATTGGGGCATTATATTTTTAATAGGAGTATAATTAGACCCTTAATTTTACTTAGGAGTATTATTTTCATAAATATAAAAACCTGATTTGCTATTAATTTTTCAGTTAATTACAATTAAAAATCAGAAAATAAAAAGAAAAAGAAAAAGGAATTAGGGTTAGGGTTTCTGTGAAGAACAGAGCAGGAGAATCAAGGTCGAATTTCATCGTGATTCCGGAGTCCAAATCGAGCGTGTAAGTAGTCAAATTGAAGCTGGTGATTCGTAGTTTATGATTATGTCAACGTTTTTGTTGATTGATTTCTTGATTTTTGATTTGTTATTTCGGGTTTAATCTTTAAATTCGGGTTTTGATTTCTGTTGATTGTTTGATGATTCTGTTAGCATAGTCGTGTAGATCGTCGTCTTTCCTGTCGTTTGGTACCGGGTTTGTGATTGTTGAAGTCCGTTTTAGCATCGCCGAAAAACGACGCCGCCGCTGTTCTTTGCGGTTCCGGCGTTGTGTTCGACGAAGACGAGGGAGAAAGGTTGGGGGAGACGTCGTGGTGTTGTTATGCTTCGAAAACGCAGGAGAATCGACTGGAATCAAGTGTTTTGGTCACCGGATTATCATCGGGAATCGTCGCCGGCGTCGGGGTTGCTGGGCAATTCGGGTTGTTCTTCGTGACCCAATAACCCGAGGTCGACCCGGTTTGCAACCCGGAAACGACCCGGGTTTGATCCTAAAAACCCAACCCCTGTTTCTGTTTTTGTGTTTTTGATTAAATTAATTAATTATTTATATTTTTAGTAATTAAAATCAGTTTATAATAATTCTAAAAATTAATTAAAAATTAGTTTTATATTCTGAAAAATAGTATTTATAATTTCTGAATTATTTTATTTAATTATAAATTTGAATTTATTTATTTAATTAAATATTTAATTATTTATCTAATTATTTATTAATTATCTAATTAATTAATAATTGGATAATTAATTAATAATTAGGTAATTAATTAGTAAATAAAGATTAGAAATAATTAAGTGAGGTAATTAATAATCTAATAATTAGTTAATATTGCGAATAATGATTCGATAATTAGAATTATTATTCGAGCGTTAGTTAATCGAATAATATTGTAATAATTATTCGTATCGTATAAATAGTTATCGGTAATTATCTGTTTAGCGAATCGTACGAGTTTCAATAATAATCTAATAGATCGATAATTATGCGGGAATTGCGAGTGGCTCGTGAATATACGAGTGATTAATCGTTAAGTGATCTATAATTCGAATAATTCGTAGCTATTCGATAAATAGCGTATCAGTTAATTAAGTTGATTGATTATTTGTAAATAATCGATCTAATCGAATAAATATCGATAAGTTATAAATATTATAATAAATTGTGATTAATCCTAATAATTAGGGATTTATTATTTTAAATTATTAAATAAGTAATTATTAATTATTTATTAATTATTTATTTATTAAATATTTAAAAATTGATTAATTATTTCAATAATTAATCACATAATTTTCAATAAATCGTAACTTCTTCGTTTTAACTCCAAAAATTATAAAAAAATTATTTTTGACTTTGATTTTTCTTAAATAATTATTTAAAAATTATTTTAGGATTTAAGAGGTTGCAATAATTATTTATATTGACCAATAAATTGAATTATCAGTGTTTAATTGATAATAATTCAACCGTTAATCCGATTTGAGCGAAACGAAGACCCCTAGACTCAGAAAAATGAGACGAATCTAATAAAAATAGTTGTAAGTTATAATTCTTCCAAAAGAGAGTAGTTTGGTGATAATTGATAGTTCGTAGGTCCTAGTAGGGGTATAATTGAACCGAATAAATCCCGAAAAATTATAATAAAATCAGATAAGACTAGTTAACGCAGGTATAAGCCTAGAATTGATTCTAAAAATAATTATAAATCTAGAAATTAATTATGTGCTTTATGTGCTACGTGCTTTATTTGATTCTGTGAATAGACGTGCTGTATAAATGTATATGTATATATACGAGTTAGATAGAAACACATGGGTAGACTGATAAGGTTACGTGATATCAATTCAAGATACACGTATATAGTAAATTATCTAAACACCTATCTTTCAATGATTTGTTCAGTGTTAGCAAGACAGAGCAAGCTAGGGTCAGAAGGCAGTGAGTTAAACCAGGTTAAGTACGCGCAAGGCAAGTTTTTCCCCTATTCTAAATTCAGAATAGTGATTTATATTTCTTTTCTATCGTATCAATTCTCTTTGATAAGCATTGTTCATATACACTGTTATCCATTTATTATTACTTGTTCCAGTTTCATTTCAATTCTTGATTTACCCAATTTATTGAATTCCCTGTTCATATTTCAATTCTTTTACCCTACATATACTCTGGTATATCCTGGTGTTGGGATATATCAATAGCATACCGATTGTTCCGGATGCTCAGCCTTGGACTGGATGGTTACTATAAAGGCTGGGTTTTTCCCAGACCATTAATTAATAGGCCATAGTTGCCTGAGTACTCCTTATATTGGTTGGGTCTATGCAGTTGGGTATAGATCCGCACTATATTCTGACTGATCAGCAGATTATAGTGCATATGTTGGTTCTTGTTTCCAGTCTTGTTCATTTGGCACTCGCCATCATTGGCAAATTACTATTCGATACAGATACAGATGGTTGTTACAACCAGCAGCTTATTGTTTCTCTTATTTCTCTTTCTCTATACCATATATATATACTTTTGCAGGCTTGTTGAGCAATTTTGGCTCATCCCTTTTTATTGTTACTTCTATTATTTTACAGTTAAGGTAGAGAATGAAACCCATCAGGACCCGCATAGTCAAGAAGCGAGTCAAGCAGCGGGACCCTCTTATACCAAGAGTGTTCCTTCCTATTCCCGAAGAGAGCTTTGAATTGCCAGATTAGGTGTAGCAGGATATGTAGTAATATTGGGTTGAATAAAAGTCTTGTGTAGTTTGAATAAAAGTTGTGTAGTGAAACTGTAGATAGAATAAATTTTTGTATCAAGATAGTTCTTGAGACAGGTTTTATTTAGTTGGGTTTGTAATAAAGTGTAGTGTGTGATTCTTGTTTTCAAACTCAGACCTTAAAAGATCCTGAGTAGTGATAGTTCGGGGTAATTATTATATTTATATTCCGCTTGTGCAGATTTAGTTGGTAATTGTTGTTAATAACGCCCCAAATCTATACCCCGGATTTGGAGGGTGTTACAGCAAGGGTAAGGATTTTCAGAAAATCCCAGCGACAGCTTAGGGGGAGCAATAAAAGGATCAACTAGTCAGATACAACACCACATTGAAAATTAGAGGACACTGAAGAACATATCTGCTGAGACAAAGGGTTTGATATCAATATTATTCCCAGAGTCTAGTTCTTAAGTGATTAAGATGGTGGAGTAATGATTAGCAGGGCTACTGAGTGTGTATGATTATTTCTCTAGTTTTCTATCTGAAAAAGAAACTGAGAAAGTTACAGAAGCTCTGATAGATCCGGACTGATTGGGTGATTGCAAAGGAAGATGAACTCAATCAGTTAGTAAGAAGATTGTAGGGAAGCTGGTATCCAAACCAAATGAGAATATTATAATTGGTACAAGGATAACCAGAAGTCAAGCTGGATGACGATGACATTGTTACGAGGGACAAGGCCAAACTGGATGCTAGGTTATTATCAGAAAGCAGTATCTGACAGAAAGCACCAGTGAAGAGACTTGAGGATATTATGACATATCAAGCACCTGATGCACATTCTACCTGTAATTGGACTCTGGTAAGTGTGTACAAGTGCACTCCTGGTTGGTGAGTCAAAGAGGAAGTCAAATGCAAAACAGTTCATGGACTTTGCAATAGAAGATCAATTGGACTCTGTATATCTCTTCTTCACAAGCTCACTTCAGATTGGTATGAACTAGTATACTACTCAAGAAATCATCAAGGACATGGTATGACACTCTAACTGAAGTTACAATTTAATATGAACTAGTAGAGTCGTCATGTTAATAACTCTCTTATCACTAGGCACAAACATAATGTTATATATGTGCTCTGATATAATGATAATGTTATATGTTGGTCTACTAACAAAAACTTGTGCAAGAGTATTTGCTAAGTAATTGCATAGTAGGTATAGAGGAGCGTGTTGGAAAGGTTGCAATTCTTTTTAGGATTACTTTAAGCAAGCCATTAGAATAATTCTTTTAGGAGCTCAAGCAAGCCAAAAGAACAATTCTTTTAGGAGCACAAGTAAACCAAAAGAATGATGGTAATAAAAGTAAGTTAAGGATCTTTTGAAGATGCAAATTTGGAAGATTCTGAACATGCCAAGACTACTTACCAAGAGAAACCACTAAAGCTTGATCAGTGCAACTCAGGTATAATGACAAGCTATAGAGGTATGACGAGCTCGCTCTTTTACTCAAATGCTAATGGACAACATGTAATGTTCACAAGATGCCAATGTGCAAGGTTCCAAGTGGATCCTAGAGAATCCAATTGTATAGCTATTAACAAGATTATTAGATATCTTAAGGGACTACCAACTCTTGGAGTAAAGTACCCTAAAGATATTGTGCTTAACATGTTTGGCTATATAGATACAGATTATGCAGGTTGTAAGAAAGACATGAGAAGCATCGCTGAAGCTGTCAACCTAAGTGACAGGAGAAGCATCTCAAGAAGCTGTCAAATTCGTGGAAGAACATTGATTTCTTGTTATGATGAGAAACAACTTCAAAACCAACAACTCTGTGGAACACTCCATGACAAGGCACCTTCACACCAAGTATCATCACTTTAGAAAGCATGTCTTTTAGTCAAAGAGTCACTTGCAGAAACACTTATTAAATCACTTGTTAAAGTTAATTTTTTCTTATTATCAGTTGAGTTATCCTTAGGGATTTGCTTGTCGAACTCTAACAATCAAATAGGGGGAGATTGTAAAGCATAATATAATGTAACATATAGTCGAGGATTTATAACTCAACATGAAAATAAAAACAGATAAACAATATTAAACTGTGAAGCACAGGAACCCTACAGATGAAGGCAGGATAAACTCAAAGAACCAAAAGATGCAATTGACTCTTTAAGTCCTCTAATAGATCATGGGAAGAAGTTCATCAACATGTTCAAGCAGCCATGAAGAATAAGATATCAAAGGACTTTAAGCATCAGTTATATGAATTGACTTCAAGTGTTGTAGATCAAGGGTTCAGTGAAAGAAGCAATGGATATTCACAAGTATGTATTAGCTCAGAAACACAAGATAAATTGAAATAGGTTCTCTCAATACTAGTTGTTTGTGAACCAGACCAGTGCACCACACATCAGTATTCAAGTAGGGAGTTTAATTCAATTACAGAAGAAAGTGTTGATACAGTAAAGAATGGAAAAATAGAAGAAAAAATCCTCTAAGGCACTCCTTGGTCGCCATAGAGCTTGGTCGCTATAGAAGTATATACTACAAGTACACTTCTTGGTCGCCATAGAGCTTGGTCTCCATAGAGCTTGGTCTCCATAGAAGTATATACTATAAGTACACTCCTTGGTCACCACAGAGTTTGGTCGCCATAGAAGTATATACTACTACAAGTACACTCCTTGGTCGCCATAGAAGAAGACACAATATGTACTGGTCGCCATAGAGCTTGGTCACCATAGAAGAACACTGTGTACTGGTTTCCATAGAAGAAGACAGTGTGTACTAGTCGCCATAGAAGAACAAAGTGTGTAATGGTCGCCATAGGGCTTTATTAGTCACCATAGAAGAATATTAAGAGGATGTTCAAGTCGCCATAGAGGAGTTGTGATATTCAGTGAACCAATTGCAGCAAAATCAAAGGATTGTGTGGACACAAAACTGCCACCTGTCCAATGAATTTGAAATTCTACAACAGCAGCTGAATGAATTGCATTCATTATTAGTCATGTTAGGTCCCAATATATTTGTAGAAGGGGGGGTTGAATACAAACAGTACCGAATAATCGAATTAAATGCGGAATACAAAATATGAAACAAAATTCAAGTTAAATAAAAATATTATTAAACTTGAAAGGTGTTACAACAACTATATCGATTACAAGGAATTAATCTCAAATTAATTATCACAAATCTAGAATAAATTCGACATGAACTTTTTCTATTTTTGTAATAAAAAGATTCAAATGCTAAACACAATTTGAGATTAAGTTCTAGGGATTTTGATCCGCTAGATTGTTACACAAGAACAAGATAAAGATTTCTAGTTGATTGGATTTAACTTTACAATCTAGAAATTGATCTTGAAGTTGTAGATGAGATGAAATATTTGTGTCTGCTTCTTTTTCTTTGTTCTCGAGTTCTGTGTTCTTGATTGGATGATTTGAATGAATGCTTCTGCTTCTTTTAATCAATTCAGCCGAATGAAAATAGAGCTGGCATGACAATCCTTTGGCTCAGTAAGACAATCGGTAGGACTATCTTTAGAGCTAGCAAGACAATCAGAATGAACTAGCAAGACTTTCGGTATGACAATCAATTGTCATACCGATTGTCATAGTAGTTCAAACAGATTGTTTTTGCTGAATTAATAAGTGATTTTAATCTAATAATAATTCTGGTAAGACAATCAACTGAATTAGCATGACTTTCGGTATGACTATTGATTGTCAGACCGATTGTCATACTAATACAATCAGTTGTCTTTTTGGAATTAAAACAGATTTTAACCAATTAAAAATTCTGAAAAACCTTAATATTAATTCTGAATTAATTAATCAATTAATTTAATTAATCAAATAAATTAATCTTTTGTAGATATAATTTATTTTCTTAATTAAATTATATGACTTAATTAATTAATAGAGAATTAATACTAATCTTGAGCAGCATCTATTCTTCTGTATATCTTCTGAAAATCACTGAAATATATGAATCAATTCCACCACTTCAATGTTGACACTCGATGTACTGTCTGGTTCATGAGTGACTAACTTCCGTGACGTTTCTTCATGTCTTGACTTTGACACTTTGATTTTCTTCAGATTAAATCCTTGTAATTAATGATACTCTGACGAGATCTCTGTCACTTGATTAAATCCACGATCTTGATTTATATCACTGAGGCTTGAACAATTCTTGAACTTCTTCCAGTGAATTAATTCCTCAAGTCTGTAGATGAACCTTGTTTCTGAATCCTTTGACAGATGTTACTCTGTGAGATCTCTTTGACGGTAGATCCACTATTTACTTATTACATTCTTATTTGAGTTGAGTTGAATCCTCGAATATACAAATAGGCTATGACATATGACTTACAATCTCCCCCTATTTGTTTGTTAGACAATAACATATAAATACCTAGAGGATAACTCAACTAACAAATAAGAAAAAGATATATAAAAAGAAATGCAAAGTAAATAGCAGAAAAGTTCTGGACTAGATTTAACATTTTCCAGATTCCAAGTAGATGTTCCTCTAGACTGAACATATCTTCAAATAGTTCCATCTTCTTTTGTACAACCACATTTCTTGTTGAGAAACACATATCTCTCTTGCTTCTCCCCCTATGAGAATCAACTGATTAAAGAAGATCACCTTCGTTTACCACCTCCCCCGTACAATAGGATCCGCAGATAAAAACCAATGGTACTCCCCTTTTGAAAACAGCTTCTTCCCTCACTAGAAAATTACCTTATGTTTACCACCTCTCTCGTACAATAGGATCCGCAGTTACAAACAACAATGGTGTGGTGTAGTGTACATGTTCTTTACCTTTTTCTTACTCCCTGCAATTTCTCCCCCTTAGTTGAGGAATCCTCCAAACTATTACTTAAGCTTTTATCTCCCCCTTAGTGAAGGAATGTATGCCATCGTCTGAAGGAGTTCTCATATTCCACTTGGTTGGAAAAGAAATAACAAGTAGTTTCTCTTTCTTCCTCACTGTGAGTGTGTGATTCTGTTTAGTGTACCTCACATGTGTTTCACTCTTCTCTCCACTCGTGTTTACACTCTTTCTCACAAGTGTATCACTCCTCTCATAGCTCCATATTCCAGCTGTACCTGCAAGGAAAATCACCTTAGCCATCCTTAAGGAGGTCACAGGTGGTGCAATGGGAGTTCACAAATCCCCATCCTTGTTAAACTCGTCAGATGAATCTGAGTCATAATCTACAAGTTGTGTTATGGATTAAAAACTAATATATATAATTGCTGTATTTAATACTAAGGAACGTGAGCTTCGAGGCTCGATTTGACTGCTCTTGTGTTTCGTGACTCAATCTGCCTTAACAAGATGCCTACGTACCTTGCTGATTGCCAAGGATCAAGTCAAAAAACGTAGTTCTGATCTGTGGGGTGAGACCCCTTATATAGATGTTGGTGGTCCTTGAATTGGACTTGGTATAGGAGACTTGGTGGGCAAGTCTCATAATTAGAATGGACTTTGGAGTCCTAGATAGTAGGAAACTGATTCCTTATCCTTTTAGGTCCCCTTGAGGCTTATCTATAAGGATTTATATCCTTATCAGGACTCTTCTCAACAGCTGATTTTTCCCTTATTAATTAATTACGAAATTAATTAATAATCAGGGCTTTTGGGCCATTTTTATTCGACCAGACCTGATCTGATCCATCAGGCTTAACCTTTCTGGTCTGAATATCATACATCTTCATATTGGGCCTAGCAGCCCATTAATTATAAAATCAGGACTTATTTATCCCTATCATTTGCCCCCCAACTTTTGAGAAACATTGATTAGGTTTCGCAGAAGTTAAATCTATTCGTTCCCTTACAGGGTTTCGTTTTTGCGTAAAGTGTGGAGCGACCTACACATTTACAACGAATCTTCCTTTTATTCAGAAATTATCTTAATTTCCAGGAATTTTTCCCTAATTTTCTGGAATTTTCCCTAATTTTCTGGGATTTTTCCCTAATTTCTGGGATTTATCCTAATCTTCTGGATTTTTCCCTAATTTTCTGGGATTTTTCCCTAATTTCTGGGATTTATCCTAATCTTCTGGATTTTTCCCTAATTTTCTGGATTTTTCCCTTAATTTCTGGGATTTATCCTAATTTTTCTGGATTTTTCCCTTAATTTCTGGGATTTATCCTAATTTTCTGGATTTTCCCCTTAATTTTCTGGAATTTTCCCTAATTTTCTGGGATTTTTCCCTAATTTCTGGGATTTATCCTAATTTTTCTGGATTTTTCCCTTAATTTCTGGGATTTATCCTAATTTTCTGGATTTTTCCCTAATTTTCTGGAAATATTAATATTTTTCAGAAATTATTTAAGGAATTTCCTTATTTTTTTTTTTTTTGTGATTTTCCAGGATTTTTCTTCCTTTTCTTTTCTTCTTTTTTTTTTATATAATTTTCGACCAGGAATCCATTCGACCAGGATCCTGGTCGAATTAACCCCCATATTGCCCTGGTCGACAGCTTTTCGAGCAGGAGTGTTTCGAGCAGAAGTCCTGGTCGAATTTCGGCCAGGATTCTTTCCTTTTTTTTTTTTTGAACAGAAATCTTCGACTAGGATTTTCGGTCAGAATACATTTTTTGACCGATTTAGCCTTTCTTTTAAGCCCAGATCGACAAAAATTCGGGCAGGTTCTATTCGACCAGGTTTTTACCTTGCTTCCTGGTCGACAGGGTCAGGAAAAGGTCAGAAATCATTCAGGCATTCTGGTCGAATGAAACAAAATATTCTTTTCTTCCTTTTTCGATCAGGAATTTTTGGTCAGGATTCTTTTCTTGACCGAATTAACCTCCATATTGTGCCTTGATCGAAGCTTTTTTGAGCAGGATTGATTCGACCAGGGTTTTCATTTGATTTCTAGTCGAATGAGTAAGAAATGATCATTTTCATATCCTTTTATCTTGAAGTTGGGCCATATGTTTGGGCTGGACTCTCTCTTTTTTTGATTTGGGCCTAGATTTTTTTGGGCCAACCATTCAGTGGGTTTTTCCTTTTTGGGCCTTTGATTTTCAACTATTTGGGCCCTTTTCTGGGCTCGCTTCTTATTGACCATCTTTTCCACAAGCCTTTTAATTGGGCTCCCAACTCTGGGCTTTCAATTTGGGCCAAAAATTTAGCTGGGCTTCTTTTTTATTGGGCTTCAGAGGCCTTTCAATTGGGCTCCCAACTCTGGGCTTTCAATTTGGGCCAAAAATTTAGCTAGGCTTCTTTTCACCCTTTTTTCCTAAAAATCAAGTGGGATTCATACAAGGCTTTTCAAACACTTGGGTTGTCAACTGGGCATGATTATTTCCTCAAGAACATTTTGGTCTTGATAAATATTTTTGACCGAATTAACCTCCTTTTCTAGCCTTGGTCGAAGCCTTTTCGATCTCAACTAATTCGACGATGAATACAACATGAAACCTGATCGAATTGGGTCTGGGATTTGGGATATATTACTTTCTGTGACTCCATATATTTGATTTGGGCCCTAAGTCTGGGCTGGATTTTTTCCAATCTCAAATTTGAGCCTAAGATTTGGGCCTGAATTCTTTTATGGGTACTTTATTTTTGACCCTGGGCCTTTTCCAAACCAGGCCTTTACCTTGGGCCTTCCCCTTTTTTGACTGGCTTTTTGTATTAGGCCCCTTACTTTTAACTGGGCTTCTTTGGTCCACCCTAAATTGGTCTTTAATTTGGGGCCATTTAATTTTCTGCTAATTGGGCCCTTTTCTGGGCTTACCTCTTATTGGGTTGATCTTTGCCCTAAACCTGGGCTAGATTTATGAAACCTTGTATTGGGTTTCAACTTGGGCCCTTCTGGGCTTTGATCTTTAATTGGGCACTTAGTATTGACCCTGGGCTTGATTTATTGATCCCTATACTGGGTTTTTTTCTAATTCAAGTAGGATTAGGCCTTATTTTTGGGCCTTCATTTATCCAAATCCTTTTTGGATTTGGGACTTATTTCTGGTTTTTGAAGATAATACTCATATATATTTTCTTCCAGTTTTTGGACCCCGGGTGCTGGGCTTTGAATATTTGGGGCCCTTATCTGGGCTTGACATACTTCCAGGCCCAACAAGTTTTAACTTTTTTTTTTTTGAATTGGGCCTTTTTATAGGGCTTTCATATCATGCATCTAATTTAATTGCCATGCCATAGAGATTCAAACATATTTCGAAAAATTCTCTGAGCTTCAAAAATTGTTTGGGATTCATCCCTTACACAAGTCTTAATAAACTTCATAATAAGACATATAAATCCTAAGCTAAGCTTCAAGGTGCTTTTCAACCTACTCTCCATCATGACAAGTGAGAATCGTATCCAACTGCCCTACACATAGTAAACCTTCAGGTTTTGTGCATGCCAAGTTCTCGGGACTTCAAAACCATCCATAGTCTCCAGCTTGTAGGTTCCTCTACCCTGAACACTCTTGACTCTGTACGGCCCTTCCCAATTCGGGGCAAGCTTCCCTTTTTGTCCTACACCAGATGCTTCTATCTTCCTCAAGATTAGATCGCCTTGTTTAAAAAACCTTTCTTTAACCCTTAGGTTGTAGTAGAATGAAGCTTTTTTCTGATATTCTACTATCTTTGCATGTGCTTTATCTCGCACTTCATCAATTAAATCCAGGGCTAATCTCTGCCCTTCCTCATTTTCTTTCTCATCAAAAGCCTGAATCCTTGGAGAGGAATGTGATATCTCCACGGGAACTACTGCTTCCGCCCCATATGCCAACATGAAAGGAGTTGCATCTGTCGTGACTCTACAAGTAGTCCTGTAGGCCCATAATATTGGAAGTATCTCATCTACCCAATTATTTCTTGACTTCTCGATCCTCTTCTTTAGTCCATCCAGGATTGTCCGATTTGCTACCTCCGCTTGCCCATTGGCTTGCGGGTGAGCCACAGAGGTGAACCGTAACTCAATTTCATTTTCTTCGCAATACTTCTTGAATTCCTCGTTGTTGAATTGTGTTCCATTGTCAGTGACGAGGATACGGGGAATTCCATATCGGCACATAATGTTTTCCCACAGGAATTGTGCAACCTGCTTAGTTGTGATTTTGGCCAAAGGTTTGGCTTCGATCCACTTGGTGAAATAATCAATGGCTACAATCAGAAACTTCCTTTGTGCTGTGGCCATAGGAAAAGGCCCTAGAATATCCATCCCCCACATAGCAAAGGGAATAGGTGAGTTGATAGAGGTCAGCATCTCGGGGGGTTGTCTGGCGACTGGTGCATGCTTCTGACAACGATCACACTTCTTTACATATTCTTTGGCATCAGCCATCATTTCTGGCCAATAGAAGCCTAAACGAGTTATCTTATGAGCCAAGGCCCTGCCCCCCAAGTGTTGCCCACAAATACCTCCATGCACTTCCTCAAGAGCTAAGCGTGCCTCATCGGGCCTGAGACACCTCAAGTAAGGAACCACGAAAGATCTTTTATATAGAATCCCATCTATCAAAGAGTACCTTAGTGCTCGAACAGTTAACTTCCGTGCCTCAATTGTATCGCTTGGCAACCAACCGGTCTGAATGTGAGCCTTGATGGGATCAATCCATGACGTCCCCAAGCCTACGGGAGCCACAAGCTTAATATCTATGCTTCGTGTCTTCAAAACACGGAAGTACACACTTCCTGAACTTTCTTCAATCTCAGATGAAGCAAACTTTGATAGCGCATCTGCTTTAGCATTTTCTTCCCTTGGAATGTGTTCAACATGGCATTCATTAAATTGGGTCATCACAGCCCTTACTAGGCGAACATACTTTGCCATCGTATCATCCCTTGCTTCAAATTCTCCCTTTACCTGGGATATGATCAACTTCGAGTCTCCACGGACCTTTAAGTTTTTGACTCTAAGTGTCCCAGCTAGACCAAGGCCAGCAATCAGGGCTTCATACTCTGCCTCATTGTTTGTGGTTGGGAAGTCTAGCTTCATGGCATACTCAATTAAGAATCCATCAGGGCTTTGCAAAACCAACCCTGCTCCACTGGAATTTGTTTTTGATGCTCCATCAAAATAGAGAACCCAATATTCTTTCTCCTTGTCCCCATTGTCGACTCCCTTGTCTTGAGGTGTGGTATCTTCCTGCCCCCCGACTTCTTGGTTGGGTATGGTACATTCCACCACGAAGTCAGCTAGTGCCTGGGCTTTTATGGCCATACATGGCTTATACTTGAGATCGAACTCTCCCAACTCTATTGCCCACTTAATCAGTCTCCCACTTGCCTTGGGACTATGAATGATATTTCTCAGTGGCTGATTTGTTAGCACTTCAATTTGGTGAGCTTGAAAATAAGGACGCAGCTTTCTTGAAGCCATTACCAAGGCTAAAGCGAATTTCTCAATGGCTGAATAATTCAACTCAGCACCATGCAAAATTTTGCTGACATAGTATACGGGTTTCTGGACTTTCAGTTCCTCCTTAACCAACACCGCGCTCAAGGCGCTTTCTGAAACAGCCAAGTACAAGAATAAAACTTCACCCAGAACTGGCTTGGCCAACAACGGGGCCTGGCCCATATACTTCTTTAACTCTTCAAATGCCTTCTGATTTTCCTCACTCCATACAAAGTCTTTAATGTTCTTTAATGACTTGAAGAATGACAAGCACTTGTCTCCTGACTTGGAGATGAATCGTCCTAGCGCAGCAACCCTTCCTGTGAGTTTCTGAACATCCTTGACAGTTTTTGGGGGTTCCATGTCCAGGATTGCCTTTATTTTATCGGGGTTAGCCTCAATTCCCCTCTTTGAGACCATCAATCCCAAGAATTTTCCAGATCCTACTCCGAAAGCACACTTCGTGGGATTCAACATCATCTTGTGGTACCTCAGGACCTCAAAAGCTTCCCTCAAATGGGTTATATGATCAGTCTTTACTAGACTCTTGACTAGCATGTCATCAACATAGACTTCCATAGTCTTCCCAATAAGATCCTTAAAAATTTTATTCACCAACCTTTGATAGGTGGCTCCTGCATTCTTGAGACCAAACGCCATAACAAGATAACAATAAACACCAAAGTCAGTGATAAATGATACCTTTGGAATGTCATCCTTATGCATTTTGATCTGGTTGTATCCGCTAAACCCATCCATGAAACTCAGCATCTCATGTCCAGCGGTGGCATCAATCAAAGTATCAATTCTAGGCAGCGGAAAACAGTCTTTGGGGCATGCATCATTCAGATCGGTGAAGTCTATACACATCCTCCACTTTCCATTAGCCTTCTTCACCATTACAGGGTTTGCTAACCACTCCGGAAATTGAATCTCCTCAATGAAACCAGCCTCTAAGAGCTTTTCCACTTCCTGCTTTATAGCCTCTTGTCTTTCCGGGGCAAAATTTCTTTTCTTTTGTTTCACTGTCTTCCGGCTTAGATCCACGTTTAACTTGTGGGTAATTAACTCCGGGTCTATGCCTGGCATATCAGCTGCTGACCATGCAAACACATCACTATTTTCTTGCAAAAATTTCACTAACTTCCCTCTAAGGGGCTCCTCTAATGTAGCTCCAATGAAAGTCATCCTCTCAGGATTCTTGGGATCTAAAGGAACCGAAACCAATTCTTCTGCTGGCCTTCCTCTATTCTCATCATTTTCTCGAACATCCATATCTTCAATAGGAAGAACCTGCCCCCCGACTCCATCTGCCCTCAAAGAGGCCACATAACAGCTTCTAGCCATTTTTTGATCTCCTCTCTCTTCTCCAATCCCGTTTCGGGTGGGAAACTTCATGACTGAATGGTAGGAAGAGGGGACTGCCTTGAAGGCATGTATCCCTGTTCTCCCCATGATAGCATTATAAGTTGAACTAGCCTTTACCACCACAAAATCCAGCATCTGCGTTGCTTGCCTTGGCTCCGTACCTATGGTGGTTGGCAATTTAATTATCCCTTCCACAGGACATTCTACTCCAGCAAATCCATATATCGGCATGTCGGTTGGTGTCAACTGGGAGTCGTTATACCCCATCCTTAGAAAGGTGTCGTGGAGCAAGATATCCACAGAAGCACCATTATCCACAAGGACCCTCTTAACCGGGCTATTTCCTATTATCGGCGTTATGACCAGCGGGTCGTCATGGGGAAACTTCACACCCTCTAGGTCGGAATCATCAAAAGCCAATGTTACTTCTGTCCTGGCCCTCTTCGGGGCTTCTCCAACAATATGCATAACCTCTCTAGTATATGCCTTTCTGGAATTTTTGGACAATCCAGCAGCAGTTGGACCTCCAAAGATCGTGTTTATCACAGGCCCTCGAGGTCTCGGCCCTCCATAAATGGTGTTTATAACTGGTCCTCTAGGTTGGGGGTTTCGCCCCTGATCGTCTTGGTCCCTCCTACGATCTTCAAAGTTCTTCCTTCCATTATTATTTCTGTCCCCTCCATCTCCAGTATACTTGTTCAATCTTCCTTTTCGAATCAAAAACTCAATTTCATCTTTCAATTGCCTACACTCATCGGTGTCATGGCCAACATCTTTGTGAAACCTGCAATACTTGCTCTTATCTAGCTTGGCTGGATCGGCCTTCAAGGGCTTAGGCCAACGAACATCTCGATCTTTCTCGATCTCCATCAATATCTGGCTTCTGGGAGCATTCAGCTTAGCGTATTCGGTGAACTTTTGCCCAGGTCCTCCCTTCTTGGGGGTTGAATCAGGGTTTTGTTCGGTTTTAGGATACTTATCCTTAGCGATATACTCCAGATCAGTTTTCCGCTTCTTGCCTCCAGTGGGCTCATTACTTACTACGGTCTTCCTCATGCTTTCTTCAACCTTGATATACTTCCCTGCCCTCTCTTGGAGCTGCAACATATTTTCAGGGGGACGTTTGGCCAAGGACATCTTGAAAAACTCATCCCTAGTTCCTTGTTGCAGTGCTATCATAGCTACCTTATCATCAAGGTCTGGGACTTTTAAAGCCTCCTTTGTAAAACGATTCAGGTAATCTCTCAAGGATTCCTTAGCTTCTTGCACAATACTCATAAGAGATGCTGAACTTTTCTCATGGACTTTTCCACTGATGAACTGCTTAATAAAAGCCTGACTTAACTCTCTGAACGATCCAATAGAGTTTGGGGGCAAGCGACTGTACCATCTTTGAGCCATACCTGACAGGGTTTGAGGGAAGGCCCGACACTTTATAGTATCATTCACGGGTTGCAGCAACAGTGCATTAGAGAATGTCCTAACATGATTAGCGGGGTCTCCCGTGCCATCATAGGCTTTGATAGTGGGCATCTTGAATTTCCTTGAGATATGGGCATTCATTATCTCTTCTGTGAAGGGTGGAGTTGGATCATCAGGATCTCCAAGGGGAAGGAGATTGCTTGGATCAGTTCTTGGGACAACAGCCCTTCTTCTTACCGGACCATCCAGGTCTATGACAGGAGGAGGATTTCTCCCCCTAGGAGATATCTCGGGTCTGGTGGCCTGGTGAGCCTCCAGATCACGCCTCAGCCTTTGGATTTCAGCCTCATGAGCCCTGATCTTTTCCTGCACTTCTTGGGGATTCGCCCCTGGGGTGCTTTGGGGGCGTTGCCTTCCATCGGTCATTGGCTCTTTTCCAGGACGCCTCCTTCTCGGGGCCACTTCATCATCCGAAGATTCGGAGTCTCTCTCAGTATAAGGACCAGAAAATTCCCGATCCTCAGGAATAGGACCCAAACCTCGTATATAGGGGGGTGACTGCCCTCGTGCTTCGCCTCGCCTAGCATATCCGCTTCCTCCAACCTCAGGGCGAAGGGGCATCCCATAAGGGGGGTTAGTAGTAACAATAGTTGAATATTCATACCCGACGGGTCGAGAATTCACAGGTATATGTATTTGTTGAACTTTAGGATTCGTACCTTGAATAGTCGGGGGAGTTGTCCCTTGTGGCTGAGGATGAGTTGCCCCTGTCTGGGCTTCCCCCTGAGTAGATGCATAAGTTGAATGGGGAGGAACCTCCACGGTTGATGAAATCACCTGGGTTGCCTCTGATGGTGTTCCTTCCTCTAGAGCTCCAATTGTTCTCCGTGTTCTCGCCATGGTTGTTGTTGCGTTCCCACAGACGGCGCCAAATGTTATGGATTAAAAACTAATATATATAATTGCTGTATTTAATACTAAGGAACGTGAGCTTCGAGGCTCGATTTGACTGCTCTTGTGTTTCGTGACTCAATCTGCCTTAACAAGATGCCTACGTACCTTGCTGATTGCCAAGGATCAAGTCAAAAAACGTAGTTCTGATCTGTGGGGTGAGACCCCTTATATAGATGTTGGTGGTCCTTGAATTGGACTTGGTATAGGAGACTTGGTGGGCAAGTCTCATAATTAGAATGGACTTTGGAGTCCTAGATAGTAGGAAACTGATTCCTTATCCTTTTAGGTCCCCTTGAGGCTTATCTATAAGGATTTATATCCTTATCAGGACTCTTCTCAACAGCTGATTTTTCCCTTATTAATTAATTACGAAATTAATTAATAATCAGGGCTTTTGGGCCATTTTTATTCGACCAGACCTGATCTGATCCATCAGGCTTAACCTTTCTGGTCTGAATATCATACATCTTCATATTGGGCCTAGCAGCCCATTAATTATAAAATCAGGACTTATTTATCCCTATCAAGTTGCTAGTTTCCCTTTTAGGGTTCCAGATTTGAATTCTGGGAAGGTAAACAATGATCCAACAAATTTAGCATAAAGATCAAAGTTCCCTTCTAATGTCTGTGAAGATATTTCCTTGTGACTCATCAGGTAATATCTGAATCATTGTCAACAAGTTGCCGATCTGCACCTATGTCAGATCCACTATCCGCAGATGCATCCAGGGGATTTAAGCCTGGGGAGGTAGACACTGACCACTGACATATGGCTTTTGGATTAGTATCCTCTCCTAACACCTGTAAAGGCAATTGGTCCATTAACGAACCTTGAACAATCGAATCTGACCTTAAAATGGTCGAAACTCTTGTTTCCGTCAACTCATCCTTTATGTGTGTAACCTTTCCTTGTGCATCAAGAATTGTTTATATTTGAGGTGGTGACACTACATCGGATACCCTGGCCGACAGGCAAATTTCAATAGACACACCCTGTTGAGAGAATGAATCTAGTAACTGTTTTTATGCCTTTTCAACCATTACATCTTTTTGAGAAGATGTATGGGGGGTTAGCAGTTGTCTCGGTTTAAATACTACTCATCTTTGTAGGAGACAGAGCTACTGGGTTGACTACAGAACCTTCCTTATGTGGTGCACTGAGGCACTATCTCCCTCACGCTCATTCATACTACATTTAGTGGTAAGAGAGTGTTGGTTGGTTCTGTTTTTGTGTTTGTCTTTACAGTCTGGGATAGACGTTGTGGGTTTTCAACCTCATGACTGTCAATGAAAGAAAGTCATTGGAGACTGAACCTGTAACACAGCATATATGGTAATAGAGAGAAAATGATTTACAATAGTGATTTCAAAAGATTTTACATGAAATAAGAAATCACTAATGTAGAAAGAAGTTTGATTTTGTTTTTCAATATGAATGAGTTTTTGATAAAACATTGATCACTTAGGGTAAAGTTTAAGTAATTCTCATTCATGTCAAAAGCTTACAAATATCTGCAACATAATGTTAACAACATATCATTGACCGGTACTTGTCAAGTACTTTAGATACTAATTGTTATGTTGCATTATATTTAAAATAAAATAAAAATAAAATAATACAATACAAATAATAATAATAAAAACAAATATCAATGAATTAAATACCAAATATCTATCAACAAGATATCATCATTCAATTTCATATATCATACAATATTTACAATTAAAAAAAATACAAATAAAAACTTACATAAATATAGCAAAAATATAGAAACTATTTACAAGTTCAAGATAACATTACCAGCTTGCAAACAGCCATATCCCTCAGATAAACCTTTGCTGTTATCTCCAAAGGTAATCAGGGGGCCAACTTTCTCAATCCACATTTAATAGCAGGGCTCTATCTCCGGTCATATGTCTTGATGATCCACTGTCAAGAATCCACACTCCCGGTTTCACCTGTTTTAATGCCCTGCAACACAAATGGATTAACCCTTCTTCGGAACCCAAACTTGGTTGGGCCCGACATTCTTGTAGAACTGTCCTTTGTCAGGCAAAACAACATTTTTAATTTTAATTGTCTCAACTTTCTCAATGACTGAACATTTGACCTTGTAAACAGCCTTAACAAATTTCTGTTTAAGCTTAGGCACAAATGTCTCCTTTCTAGCCTTAGAAGGACTAGCAGTCTTAGACCTATCATGCTTCTTGTTATTCACATGCTGACGAGGAGTAGTCTTATCAGTAGAAACATGCTTACCAATAAAATAAGCATACATCAAATTAAAAGCACAAGACATACAATTAGCAACACCACATGCTTTATGAGAGTGATTATCAGCAGGCAATTTATGCATGGTAGACATGGCATTTTTGTTATCCAACTCATGTGTGTCTGAGTTAGTCTCAGTTGCTTTCACAATTTTGACTGGAACTTTTGACACACTTGACTTGGAAACAACCTTCTCATTAGCATGATCTTCAGCACGAATTTCTTCTTGAATAACAGAAGAGGTCGCATCAAATGGTTCAGCAATTGATGCTTTATAGAGGGGTTCATCAACACCCTTAAGCACATGTGGTACTTCCCTCCCTTTAGCACAGACATGAGGAGGGGAGTTTATGCCTAATTCTCCAATAGCAGCATTGTAATCATAACCTATTCCAGATGTTTGATTAACAGCTTGCTTACTGTAGAACTCTTTAGGCTTCGAACAAGAATTGAAGTAGGCTCTAACCTTAGTCTCAAGACCGGTGATCTTGTCTTTGAGAATAGTTTCGAGTTGTCTATAACAGTCAACTCTATTCTCTAGAAAAGATACTTGTTCTTTTAACTTGTCTTGATTAATGTGTACAAGTCTTAATTCATTGACCTCTTTCTCAAGGTCTTTGATCTGCTGACTTAACAGTTCATTATCACGACGAGCACAATCTAAGGAACCTCCTAGATGATAAACTAATTCAGCATCAGTAAATTTTACCTCTTTTCTTGACGATGAAGCTTTTCCATCAATAGCCATAAGAGCAAGATTCTCATCTTCTTCATCTTCACTATCAGTATCATCCCAGCTTCTTCCCTTTGCCAGGTAAGCCCTTTCAGAGTTACTCTTCTTATTTGAATCATAAGAGTTCTTCCTTACTTGCTTTGGCTTCTTACATTCTGTGGCAAAGTGTCCCAACTCATTGCAGTTATAGCATCTAATGGTGCTCCGATCAACCATCCCTGTTTTATATCCACCACTACTGGTGTTAGAGGATGAAGATCCATCTGTCTGGAATCTGTTGTAGTCGGACTTGTACTTGAACTTGGGATTTCTCTTGAATCTGACATTGGAGAATCTCTTGACAATTTGGGCCATTGACTCATCTTCCAATTGCTCCAGCTCTTCCAAGGAATAAAAATCATCACTGGATTGATTTGTAGTAGGAGGATCATATTCTGCTACTAACATATTTTTCTCAGCCTTGGAAAACTGTACCATTCTCTCCGACTGTTGAGATTGTTGTTGTTGTTGACCTTCAGCTACAAGAGCAATAGATGTGCTGACCATTCTATCTTTCCCGTAGACTTCCTTTTGCGGAATCTGCTCCAACTCATAGGTTTTCAACACACCATAGAGTCTATCCAAAGAAATCTCACTCAGATCTCTAGCTTCTCTAATGGCAGTGATTCTATGTTCAAGATGAGTTGGCAGTGTTAAAAGAAACTTTTTGTTGACTTCCCTGATTGAATAATGTTTCCCATTTATGTTCAGGTTGTTGATCAACGCATTGTACCTCTCAAACACTTCAGTAATTCCTTCTCCTGGATTTGATTTAAAATATTCATACTCAGAGGTTAGGATCTCCAACTTGTTCTCCCTAACTTCCTCTGTGCCTTCATTAATCACCTCAATAGTTTCCCACATGTGTTTGGAATTTTTACAGTTCATCACATGTATGTTCATCAAGGGATCAAGGGAATCAATTAATATTAATTGAAGGCTGGCATCCAAGGAGGCTTCTTCCTTTTCAGCAGGAGTAAAATCTTCAGGCTCTTTTGGATAGGTTCTAGCTCTGGTAATCACAACATCATCTACTATCACCTCTGGTTCAAAAACCATTGGAGTTGTTGGACCCTTCTTTAACAAGTTCAGATATTTGGGATTTGCAACTTGTAAAAACAAGAGCATCTTCTTCTTCCACATGATATAATTTTCTTTATCAAAAAGTGGAATTTTAACGGTTCCAACTTTTTGTGAAGTCATTATGAATTTTTGAATAAATAAAAATTCAAGGAGTTGAAAAATCACAAAAGTCTAAGATCTTGATTTGTTCGTTAATCAGAAGGCTCTGATACCAATTGTTAGGTCCCAATGTGTTTGTAGAAGGGGGGGTTGAATACAAACAGTACCGAATAATCGAATTAAATGCGGAATAAAAAATGTGAAACAAAATTCAAGTTAAATAAAAATATTATTAAACTTGAAAGGTGTTACAACAACTGTATCGATTACAAGGAATTAATCTCAAATTAATTATCACAAATCTAGAATAAATTCGACATGAACTTTTTCTATTTTTGTAATAAAAAGATTCAAATGCTAAACGCAATTTGAGATTAAGTTCTAGGGATTTTGATCCGCTAGATTGTTACACAAGAACAAGATAAAGATTTCTAGTTGATTGGATTTAACTTTACAATCTAGAAATTGATCTTGAAGTTGCAGATGAGATGAAATATTTGTGTCTGCTTCTTTTTCTTTGTTCTCGAGTTCTGTGTTCTTGATTGGATGATTTGAATGAATGCTTCTGCTTCTTTTAATCAATTCAGCCGAATGAAAATAGAGCTGGCATGACAATCCTTTGGCTCAGTAAGACAATCGGTAGGACTATCTTTAGAGCTAGCAAGACAATCAGAATGAACTAGCAAGACTTTCGGTATGACAATCAATTGTCATACCGATTGTCATAGTAGTTCAAACAGATTGTTTTTGCTGAATTAATAAGTGATTTTAATCTAATAATAATTCTGGTAAGACAATCAACTGAATTAGCATGACTTTCGGTATGACTATTGATTGTCGTACCGATTGTCATACTAATACAATCAGTTGTCTTTTTGGAATTAAAACAGATTTTAACCAATTAAAAATTCTGAAAAACCTTAATATTAATTCTGAATTAATTAATCAATTAATTTAATTAATCAAATAAATTAATCTTTTGTAGATATAATTTATTTTCTTAATTAAATTATATGACTTAATTAATTAATAGAGAATTAATACTAATCTTGAGCAACATCTATTCTTCTGTATATCTTCTGAAAATCACTGAAATATATGAATCAATTCCACCACTTCAATGTTGACACTCGATGTACTGTCTGGTTCATGAGTGACTAACTTCCGTGACGTTTCTTCATGTCTTGACTTTGACACTTTGATTTTCTTCAGATTAAATCCTTGTAATTAATGATACTCTGACGAGATCTCTATCACTTGATTAAATCCACAATCTTGATTTATATCACTGAGGCTTGAACAATTCTTGAACTTCTTCCAGTGAATTAATTCTTCAAGTCTGTAGATGAACCTTGTTTCTGAATCCTGTGACAGATGTTACTCTGTGAGATCTCTTTGACGGTAGATCCACTATTTACTTATTACATTCTTATTTGAGTTGAGTTGAATCCTCGAATATACAAATAGGCTATGACATATGACTTACAAGTCATCTTCTTCAGCAACACAATTCAGTTTATGAGAGCTCCATTAAAGCCCCTCATTTATTAAGCTTGTAAATATATTGTTATGCTGCTGAATTTATTGTAGCTAATCAATTTATTGATTAGATTGTAGCAACCTCAAAGATTATATTAATAAAACAATATCTTCCTCGAATTTTTTTTATCTTATTTGATTCCGTACTTTTAACGAAGAACTTGTAAATGAGTCGAAAAGATTGTAGGTATCGTATTCAACCCCACCCCCCCTTCTACGATACTTTGGGACTAACAAAATGAGACAAACATTTTGAATTGTAAAGCCATCCGGGCTCTTTAGAATGAGCCCTGCTCCTGACCTTTCGTTCGTTGAGGATCCATCAACTTTGAGAGCCCAGGCTCCCGGGTTATTATCATTACTGCTCTCTGGGTCAATGCTCATGGGCCTAGGCTCATCTGCCGGGAAGTTGCACTCTATTATGAAGTCAGCCAATGCCTGGGCTTTGATTGCTGTTCTTGGAATGAAATTCAAGTTGAATTGACTTAGCTCAACTGCCCAGTTTACTAGCCTTCCTGAGACATCTGGCTTGTGTATTATCTTCCTTAAGGGTTGATTAGTTACAACCCGGATCTCCCTTCCCTGGAAGTAGTGTCTGAGCTTCCTTGATGCCGTGACCAAGGCAAAAGCAAACTTTTCTAGCCTTGGATATCGGGTCTCTGCATCTTTTAGTACTTGGTTTACATAGTAAACTGGTTGTTGTTTGCAATTTTCTTCCCTGATTATGCTGCTCCAACTGTCAGGGCCCCTGCTGAGAGGTAGAGAAACAAGGGCTCCTCGGGTTGGGCTTTGGTTAAGATTGGTGGCTGGGAGAGATACCTTTTTATTTCTTCAAATGCACTTTGGCATTTTGGGCTCTAATTCACTTCCCTCTTGTTGGTTGCTCCTTTCAATAGGTCAAAAAGGGTAGGCATCTCTCAGCTAGCTTTGAGATGAATCTTTTAAGTGCTGCTAGTGACCCTGATAGCTTCTGAACATCCTTCTGGGTCCTAAGTGGCTTCATCTCCTAGATCGCCTTTATCTTCTCTGGGTTGGCTTCAATCCCCCGGTTGCTGATCATGAATCTTAGGAATTTTCCTGCCCCCACTCCGAATGTGCATTTTTCCGGTTTCAGCTTTAGTGAGTATATCCTTAAGTTATCAAAGCATTCTTTTAGGTCTTCTATGTGACATGGGATGCTTGTATACTTTACGATCATATCATCAACATAGGACTCTAGGATCCCTCCAAGTTGGTTTTTGAAGATTTTGTTCATTGCTCTCTGGTAGATTGTCCCTGCATTTGTCAATTCAAAAGGCAACATTACAAAGGCATAGACCGCTCTGTGGGTGATGAAGGCTGTCTTCAGGAAGTCTTTCAGATTTATTTTGATATGCTTGTACCCCGAGTAGGCGTCCATTAAAATTAGCATGACGTGCTCGGATGCGGCGTCAATCAATTGGTCAATATTTGGCAAGGGATAAGGATCTTTGGGGCATGCGCTATTCAAGTCGGTGTAGTCGACACACATTCTCCATTTTCCGTTTGCCTTTTTTACCATAACAATATTAGCCAACCATTCCGAGTACTTAACCTCGCATATGATCCTAGCTTTGAGTAGTTTCTCAACCTCTTCATCTATTGCATTCTGCCTCTCTGGGGTAAAATTTCTTCTTTTCTTCTTAACTGGTTTCCTCTCTGGGTTGACATCCAAGCTATGAACTGCTATGGATTCATCCAGCCCGGGCATGTCTCTTGGGCTCCAGGCAAATATGTCAGAATACCCTCGGAGCAATGACACCAGGTCTTCTCTGAAAGTAGTTTCGAGTCTAGATCCTATTTTTACCTTCTTGAAAGATTGCTTGCATCGATCAGAATTATTTTTATTTCTACTGCGGCCTCGATCTTTGCTTGATCCTGGTTTGATACCAATTTCTGGATCCGGACTTCTGTATTCTTCTTCATATAGATTTGACCCTGGGCTGTCATTTCTTTTTGGTTGTTTTCCCTTACTTTACTTATTTCAGGGTTGGTTGCTTGCACAGTAGGATTGCCCTGGCCGAAGCCTGGGTTCAATTCAGTTTTTACTGTGACTTGGTTGCTTTCTTGCTCTTGCGAGCCTGGATTGGTTGCTTTTGGGTCCGGGATGGATTCTATAATACGGACTTCTCTTCTCGCATCATCCCTTGAGTGAGGGCGATGTTTCTTAATGCTTTGTTCTTTGCGAAGGACTGTGCCCTTTCTCTTATTGTCTTGGTGGGTTTCGGCCATGACCAAGGCCTGACTGTAGCATCTTTAAGCGACCTCATAGTCTCCCTTAACTTCTCCTACCTCTGTTGGAGTTGAGAATTTGATTTTTAAGTGTGATATGGAGGTGATTGCTTGGATTTTGGTCAGAGCTGATCGTCCAATTATGCCGTTGTAGGATGAGGGAGTGTTGATCACGTAGAATTTTATCACATGGGTGACTTGGTTTGGATCTTACCCAAATATCACTGGCAAGTATAAGGTTCCCTGGATCGGGAACAAGTTATTCCCGAACCCATAGAGGGGGTCCTCTCGACATTCATTTGAGCGCACGCTCCCTAGCTTCATCTGGTCCACAGTCTGCTTGGATAGTATGTATACTGAAGAGCCATTGTCTATCAGCATTCTTCTTACCTCATTATAAAAAATATCAAGCGTTACCACCAAAGCTTCATTATGATCCGGGTTGACCCATTCATAATCCTTGCTGCTGAATGAGATTACCATCTCCGGGTAGGATTGGATGGATAATACTTTATCTCCTGAGCCTGGGCTCCTAGGGGGAGAGTGGGACCCCCTATGACCATATTCACTACATTTTTCCCTCTTCTTGGCCTTTCTTCCTTCTGATTTGTATCCCGGGAGACATACTGATTCATGTTACCATTCTTGAGTTGGTCTTCAATGAAGTATTTTAGAGAGAAAGACAATTTTCAGTTTTGTGCCCATGGGTTTCATGATAGTCGCATTGTCTGTTGTAAGGCCTGCTCTTCATGGGACTCTACATGGGCTTCGGGGTGTAATAGAATGGCTTGCCTTTGATTTCCTTTAGAATTTCCTCCCTGGTCATGTTCAGTGGTGTCCAATCTGGTTCTTGCTTAGGGTCTCTGGCTTGCCTAGTTGGACCGGGGTCGCTTTTAGATTCTGTCTTGGGACCAAGTCTCTGAAATATTGGAGTGTTCTGCACCACATTGGTCTGTTGACTTTGTTGGCTTTGCTTGAACTTCTTTTCCTAATGGTAACCCCCTCTCGGTCGGTCATCGGAATTTTTGTTCCTAGATCTTCCATTCTGGGTCATCCTTATAGCCTGGAGTACGTCTGTTTCTTTGATGAATCTGGCTCCCATAGAGTAGGCAGCGGCTAGTCTTTGTGGTTCCTTATTTATCAGCTCTACAATGTACCTCTCATTGTGTTTCGGATTCCGGTTTCTTCGAAATATGCTCAGTGCCTCCCGCTCATCAAGATTCGAGACTTTGTTGATTGCTTCCTGGAACCTCCACATATAGGTTGAGAGTGATTCGTTGTCGTATTGGCGGATTGTTTCCAGGTGATATATATGCATTTCGTGTGTCTTATTGGCTCTTAATCTTCTATGGAAGGTTCCTCTAAACTCTTTCCAGGAGTGGATGCTTCGTGAGGGGATCCTGCTAAACCACCTTTGAGCCCCTCTTGAGGGTTGACGCGAATAATCTGGACTTTGTTAAGTCATTATAGTAGTATATTTGGGCGATTTGCTCGAAATAATTGAGGTGCTCTTCCGGATCCCCCAACCCATCAAAAGAATCAAAGTTATAATCTTTGAGATTTTTCTATCGAGGGATGGATTCTAGAGAGTGACTAAAGGATGTTATAGTTTCTCCAACTTCCATGCCAGAGTCTTTCCGTCTCTAGAGGGTCTCTCGATCTTTCCCAAGTTTGTGAGCCTGAGAGTGGTCCTAATCCTGGAACTGGGTACTAGCTGAGGGCCTACCGGCCGTACTCTTTCCCGCTCTTGCCATTACCACAAGTGTACAAATAACTGACCAAGATTTGAGGCTAAAAATGTGGATCTAAGATTGCTTTTTTGAAGATAGCAAAAAAATTCCAGAATAACACCAAACAAACTTTTTGGGTTTTGCTAACAATATTACTGAACAAGAACAACAGGCTCTAGAGCACAAAGATAGTATGAAAACTAAAGTAGATCGGGGTTTCAAAACTATCAAAACTATCAAATCCAAGGTTTTAAAACTATCAAAACTATCGAACCCAAAATAATCAAAACTAACAAACGAGAACGGGCTCACACAAACTTGGCCTAACATAATGAGCTCACACAAACATGGTTTAAATGAACAACATTCATATTCAAGAGAGGGTATGGTTTCTTGTGTTCTTACAGGTTTAAGATGTGGACTTCTAGCGCCAAATGATAACTCCGGTGAGCGGGGCGGCCCCTTCCGATACCGTTCCTGGACCTTCCTTCTGAGAGCAGGGTGTAGCTGCTGTTGGGTATCTGCAAAACAACACCAGAGAGGGGTTTTGTCCCCGCGGTGCCTCCGGTGTAAGAATAAGAGTCTGGCTGGGGAAGATGAAGATAGAGAGGACAAGGGTGGTTGTGTGTGTATAAGCTGTGTGTATGAGAGTGTGTGTGCTCAAAATGTGTCTAACCCCTAAACCCTTCATCCTTGGGGGTATATATAGCCCAAAGATAGGGTTTAAGGGTTGGTACAACTAGATCAAGGCCGTTGGTTATTGGAGGCGGAGGATGCTGTGGTTGGGTAGATTCCATAAAAGTGTATAGGCAAGGACCACCTTCAGGGCGTCCTAATGGTACTCTGACACGCGCCATGTTTGTATGATATGTTAGTTGTTGATAACTATCATTATCGCATGCCCACGTACCCCTCCTTGGCGGGTTGTGGGGTGTGCATGCGCTTGTAGGGCCCTCCCTCGGGTCTATCCTAGCCGGGTGATCCCGGTATTGGGATGGATCCAGGTTGGTGGATGATCCAGGTCCTGAGTTGGCAGCTGAGCCTAGGTCTCTCCACTTGACTCTGGGTGAGGGGGGTCTTGGTCCATTAGCTGAGCCTGCCTTACCCCGGATCTGGGTTGAACCCTAGCCAGGTTCCTTGTGCCACCCTCCAAACCCGGGTCAGAAGTTTGGGGTCCACACACACACACACCTTATTTATAACATGCTTATAACAATAATAAAGATAATAATAATATGAAGTGACCCTACTTACCAACTACCACGGACCGCAACAGGTTAAAGTATGCACACAAGCCACACACACACTTTATATTACAAACGTCCAAATCCCAACTATTCGAACTCAAAACAGAGTATTAAATATTATTACAAACTTTTACAAACTTAAATTATCTCAAAAGATGCCTACTAGCTTAACTCGATCAACCTGAACCCCTAGCTCTCACGCTGGACTATGGATCCTCGCTACCAACCGGTTCCTTCTTAACTGGAAAAGAACATAAACAACATCGCACAAATGAGCTAACTAGCTCAGCAAGTCACAATGACAAAACTGAGAATAATGATCATCAATTGAAAAGGGTTATGATATCAAGTGAACAATGGATTATGATTTAGAATTGGATATTATATTTTTATTTTAAAAACCAAGGTTAGGCTGCTGATCAGTCACGCACTAACCCCGAGCAAAGCACACATCACTGCTCTAACTACTGGATCCAAGGCACACATTGGCCTAACTTGACCATTTATATTGTCTGACCATGAATCTGGTCCACAATTTTATAAAACAATCCAATTCTAACTTAATAATTGAATAAACAATGTAAAAAAATAAACAGAATCATAAACAACATTGGATGTTCGATAATGAAATGGTTTTAACCTTCACAAAGGAACAATATGGCAATTTCAAAGCTTGGCTGTTAGGTAATGGAATAATTGGATAACAAAGGAATCAACATTTCAAGGTTTCAAGGATTTGGTCTTTCAAAGCATAAGGTATAATAGTTAAAATATGTAAGTAATTTGGTTCAGTGTTTGGTATTTAGGTTGTATGTATTTGTGGAGTAGTATCGTATATTTGTGGTTTATATTTAGGTATACAACAATCAATGATTTAGAAAGAATAAGGTTTACGGCTCAAGATCAATAACTGGAATCAGGGTTTAGGGTTCAGTGCTTCAAAGCACTTGCAATATAAAACAGAACTATCAATCAACTACAATATATCTCGAGAAAGTTAAGAACATTTGCCTGGTACTAGCTTGCAATACTGCACTAACTTCCAATTACAATCGTCTACTCCTCGACTATCTGCTTCCCTTTCCTAAGTCTTGCCTCTTCTGCTTACATAACATAAGTATCTATCAATACTCAACTCATACGATTCCATTCGACATACACTTCTATCTACCCTTCGTTTTACCCAAATCCGATTAACGAATTGAAAGTTACGCTATAAACAAGTAAACACCGAACATATAGACCGACAGTCAACCAACAAGTCACATATAGCACATAACACGTCAAACAATCAATGATATATCATTTATAAAGGAGTCTCGGGTCATAAACAGGCTTTCGGGTATTTAAAATGATTTTTAAAACATTTTTCGGAATTAAAACGGGTCGTTGGATCAGTTTTAAAGTAACAAACAGGGTTCGGTTGGTCAAATCTGGCTTCAAAACAATTTTATAATAATTATCGAGCCTTGGAAACAATTTAAAATAATATTTTAAAGCTCGAAACTATTTTTCGGAATTTTTAAATCATTTTTAAATAATTAAATCTAATTAAGTAATTAATTAAAATCAATTAATAATTAATTAAATCAATTAATCAATTAATTTTCGAATTAATTGACCAATTAATCAATTAATTATTAACTAAAATTAATTAACTAATTAATTCAGATTTATTTTCAAATTAAAAATAATTTTTTGGAATTAAAATAATAATTTTTGGAATTTTCAGAAATTAATAACGAATTTTTATAATTAAAATAAATGGAGAATATGATTTTTAAACATTTTTAAAACAGGAATCCTATTCGTGCAAACTCTGGAAACTTCAGGGACCAAACTGCATCGTCCCCAAAGGTCCAGGTACTAAACTGTAATTTGACAGGAGGGTCGCCGGAAAACACCCTGTTTCGTCGGAGAAATCGATCCAGGGATGCTCAAGCCACCACCACCTCCAGATCACATCTACACAACACCAGGAACACAACCATGCCATCAATTCATACTAACAATCCCTGAGTTTGCCGGAAAATGGCCGGGAAATCGGCGAACTCGACGTAACTTTAAAATCACAACTCCCTCCTCTACAGATCTCGTCGATTAGCAAGACTTATACGATTCGATTGCAAATTTCATAAGGAACACAACCCACCCCTCTAGAACATCTGGTTATCCCAAAATAAGAAACCCCCAAATTCAATTAAGAACATTCAAACGAATTATAAATCCTAATTTCAAAATTCGAAAATCAAACTCAATTTTTAACATGTTATTGAATTCCAAATCAGTCATATAATATATCAAAATCATAAGAAAAACAAGTTCTACAACAAGTAATCATCAAATCATTCAAACAATCATCCGAACAAAAATTCATATTTTTAATCAAAATAATTCGAAAATAAAAAAATATAGAAAATAAACCTTGATATCTGCAGTTCTGAAACTTGAAGAAACTTATAGAACACTCTGAGACCTTCGTTTTGATTACTCAAGCTTTGAAAACAGAGATCACTAACACCTTCAAACTGCTGTTTGATTCTCAGAAAGGTTTATGAATATATGAATTTTCTCTGAAAAATTATATAATTACTGTCTGCAAATGATTTTCGGTACGAAATAAAATACGATAAAGGCTATTTATAATTACGAAAAATTAGTATCCCGTTGGATCATTCCGGATACAAAATGGTGCGTTTATTAATAAAAACTGATCTAAACGGTACCAGTTTTCGGGATAATTATCCAAACCAGTACAATTTGTACTGCGGTCTTGGTCTCAGCGCCTGGTTACACGTATTACGAGGTAATAATTGTGATAGTTTAATAAAAAAATCCCGTTTATCAAAAATACGAGTTTTATTGATTTACCGAAACAAATAATGTATCGAAAATGTTGCGCCGGGACCCGCGCAGGATAAACCGTACGCCGGATCAAAAAAGTCGAAACATGAAAAATGCTCGGAATATTGCAATTAGGTTAGGAAGGAGTTCTCGGAAGAGTTTCGAGTTATAAAAATGTAAAAACGGATGACGTCGGTTGGTTCCCAATTGTATAAAATAGTTTTTAAATACTCGGAAAAAGATTTTATAAAATCCATATATTTCCTATAAAATCATAAATCAACATAAAAATAAATAAGAAGATATGAAAATTATTTATATTTTATTTTGGACATATAAAAATTAAAATAGTCAATTAATATTATTTTTAAACATCCAAACACATATAGCACTTAACAAATAATTCACAAAATAGATATTGAACATACATAATAATAATTACACGATATATCCCGGATATTACATTGCTTATACCCCTATCAGTTATCATTTTAATCTTATCATCAATTATATAAAAATGATAATGAATACAATATTCATGATAAATGTAATAATTTAGTAACCAAGCTTATTTTGCTAAGAAATATAGTCTTAGATCGAGACTTGGGTGGCTTTGTAATATTAAATATATAGTTGAAAGGAACACAATTAAGACTAACATAAATTTTAGCTAATGCGAAAATTAATTCAAACCTGGACCACTGGGAGTACTTTTCACCATTACAAGTATTAAATGCCATACCAACTGACAAAAAGTTGCAGGTGTTTTTCTTAGATTGTAAGGATTATACCCTATTGTAGTTTTTTCCTTGTGGGCATGAGTAACAAATATTAACATTTATGGAATTAGATTGTTATTCATGTATGTATTATCACTTGATACAACCCTTGAATGATGCTTGTGGAGTTGAGCTAATCATACTAAATGACAAAGACTAACGAATAACCAGAGACTTAATATATAATCACTGTAAGTATATATTGTTAATGTGAGTTATAAATTGGTCGTAAAGTCCTCTTATTTTGTACTAAAAATCATGTGTTCATTCCAGCAATATGATGGCCCTATAGAGTTCAACCTGATATACATTCATTGTTAATAGATATTAAACCATTTGGGGTTCACTTAATATAACAACGTAATTTAGCATATAAATGAGTACATACTAACCTCAAAGGACCAACAAATGAATGCAAACCAACATTTTATAGATAATAGTATACATGTAATTAAACAGAGACAGTAAAACATCAATAATATCATGGATAAAAAGCTTGTTCTTATTCGAAACCGAAAGGGAGCATCATACATATACATCTCCTTTCCTATCTTCTGCCTTAGATAAACACAACCATATCCATCAGAAATTGAAATCTCATTAATTAATTAACTACTTAAATTGATCAGTCAAACAAATTCAAGGCCTAAATGATACAAATATATAATTAAGTATAAAAAAAAATTCATACATCTTGGAGAGCTTATTAAGATCTCCACGTGGGACTTTTACAACCCACAGAAGAAAAAAAAAAGCCCAGCCTACAATTCATGAAATTGAGTTAACAAATTTGCCTTTTAGCTCATGTACATCAAGCTCATCGCAGCAGAAAATCATTGGCAAGCAAGGAAGGAGACCTTCCATGACTATAAATCCACCAATGTCTCCTAAACCATCACAAAACTTATTTTGAGTAAAATTTAATATTATTTCTGAACCTCAATTAATAATAATAAGTAGTGCAAAATAAATTAAGTGGGAAAGAACATATCGTCTTAAATTGGAACCTATCAAAGGCAAGATAGAAGTGGCGTTATAAACTGTGACATCCAAACATACCTCGGTAGACATATTGAATATGTTGCTGCTTCATATTATAGATCTCCCACTATCCCCCATGAAAATCAAATTAAAAATGAATATATTGGTGCCTGGAAATATAAGAAGAATTGGGTGAAGCAGATTCAATAATATTTTGGCCTTTTTCGAGTTATGCAAATGAATTAATTTTGGTTTACTGCCATACCATACCATACCATCTCACTTAGGTTTACCGCTGCCAATTTGATTCTTAAGAACTTCATAAAACTCAAGGGTCTACTTGAGTGGCTGAGAAGAAGAAGGAACAACCATATTGAATCAAGAAATATCTCGTTATAAGCTCTCTTCGTGATGCAATGAGAAGATCTGATAGATTAGTTTTGAGAGAGAAAATAGCGGAAGATAGATGGAGAGATGGCTATTATTTATTAGAGAGAGAGAGAGTAAGTGGTATTATTTTTAGATAAGGAGATAAAGGAAGAGGGCGACAACCCAAATGTTAAACAGGGGATGAAATCTGGATGAATAGGGACACGAAAATTAGAGAAGGAGAAAAGAAAAGGGAGGTTAAAAGATAAAATGAAAGATTTTTTTTCATTTATGTGTATTATTTTATAGTAATTTTTATTTTAACTTTTATCATATATTAATAAAAAAAACTACGTCTATAATGTGATATAATCAGAATTGATATATGTTAAAATTCATATAGTTGAATTCATCCAAAAAATTATTAAAAAAAATATCTTGTAACCAAGTATGAATATCGTGTTACAGAGTAGTACTGTAATTATATTTTTCTACTTTTATTATGTAATTGTGATTAGAAATTTTTTAATAATTTTTTCATATTATTAAGAATCGGTATATCTTAATATTCATAAAGTTGGATCATCAAAAAAGTTATTTATAAAAATTATCTTTTCAATCGGGTTAGAATCTGGTGATAGTGAGGAGTACTTTTACTATATTTTTCAATTCCTGTCATGCAAGTGTGATTTGAATTTTTTCGATAATTTTTTCATAATACTAGAATCGATATATATTAATATCCGTATGATTGGATCTTCAAAATAATCATTTAAAAATATTATCCTGTCAACCGCGTTAGAATCTCGTAAGGGTGAGAAGTATTTTTACTAGATTTTTTTATTCCTGTTATGCAAGTTTAATTTGAAATTTTTTGATGATTTTTTCATATGACTAGAACCGATATATCTTAACATACGTACTGTTGGATCGTCGAAAAAATTATTTTTTAAAAAGTATCTTGTCAATCGGGTTATATCGTGATAGTGAGTGGTACTTTTACTAGATTATTTTAATCCGGTCAAGCAAGTGTGATTTTAATTTTTTTAATATTTTTTTCATATGACTAGAATTGATATATGTTACCATCAGTACGGTTGGATCATCGAAAAAATTATTTTAAAAAATTATCTTGTCAATTGGGCTAGAATCTCATGAGAGTGAACAATACTTTTACTAGATTTTTCTATTACTGTTATGCAAGTTTAATTTGAATTTTTTTGATGATTTTTTCATATGACTAGAATCGATATATCTTAACATCTGTACAGTTGGATCGTCGAAAAAATCATTTAAAAAAAATTATCTTTTCAATTGGGTTATAATATCGTGATAGTGAGTAGTACTTTTACTAGGTTATTCTATTCCAGTCAAGCAAGTGTGATTTGAATTTTTTTGATAATTTTTTCATATGCTTAATTTGAATTTTTTTTTTTTTTTTCATATGACTATAATCGATATATTTTAACATCTGTATGGTTAGATCCTCTAAAAAATCATTTAATAAAATTATCTTGTCAGTCGGGTTAAAATTTTGCGATAGTAAGTAGTACTTTTACCGGATTTTTTATTCTTGTCATGCAAATTTAATTTAAATTCTTTTAATAATTTTTTCATATGACTAGAATTAGTATATTTGTTAGATATTGAATGCAACACACGGGGGTGAATCTGTTTCTTGGATTTTTAGCCTTCTTAAAAACTTGTTTGGATATTGTATTACAAAGTAGTTTATATTTGTAGAGATATTGTGTTAGAGAAATAAATTAACAAGTAAAATATTTAAAAACTCATTTAATTTGTATTAATTAAGTTTGTCTTGCTACAAATGCTGTGTTCTCAACAATATAAGAACTCAGCTTCTTCCTTGAGAGAATACAAGAAAATTTGATCTATTTTGTTATTACTAAACTAAGGACCAGTGCATGTTTTATACACTAGCAACATGGGTTTATAAGTCTTCCACTAAAATGTACTAAACTACTTTCTAAAGCAACCTTTTTCTATTTCCATTTCTAGCTTAGCAAATCTGTACAGAATCTTGCAGGTCTGTGACCATCCTTTGTCCAGTTAATCTAGGCCCCTGATCTTGTATTCTCCCAGCTACTTTGTAGACTTTTCAATCCAGTGAATAGAACATTTGTTGACTAATAATCTTGAATCTTGAACTTGTCTGCATTCTATACTAGGCATATCAAGATCTCCTGTTTGTTCTATATAGAAGTGTCATCTCGATAAGTATAATGACTTATCGAGATCTTCGAGTTCTCTATATGTATATTTGACTTGTCGAGGTGTCTTGATCTTTGCATGCGAAATGACTTGTCGATTTGTCTGAGATCTCTACATATAGAAATGACTTGTTGATATCTCTGAGATCTCTACATACATATATTGATTTATCGATATCTCCGAGATCTTTAATGTGACATTTTCATTTGACTTGTCGATATCTCTGAGTTCGCTACATGCAGAAATGACTTGTCGATATCTCCAGTTTTACATCTATATTTGACTTGTCGATATCTCTAAGACTTCCCTACAATACATTTTGGACTTCTCGATAAGTCATTCTGGACTTCTCGAATGACTTCTCAGTATTGCTTGATCTGTGACTTGTAGATTTCTTGACTTAGAACATTTTTCTTAGAAAAGCTTTATTCAATTCCAAGCTTCTACATTTTTCTCTGAGGCATGATCATGGCTTGATCTTCTTCCAGAGTTTATTCCTTAGCTTGAATCTATTCACAGAAAAATCCTCCATTCTAATCTTCTAACCTTTTTACACTCAAGAAATATAATACAAAATACAAAATTGATTATCAAACAACTAAATCCCAGGGTTTTCAGTCTTGTTATTATACATGCATGTGTTAAGTGGAATTTATGTCCACTTAGAACGCTTCGTAATTGCTCGAATTGGTGTTTTGTACTCAAGTTATTTGTGTTTTTGATGTGTTTTTGTGGTATTTTGCATTTCAGGGTATATTCGAAAGAAGGAATAAATACTGCAGGTTTTATGCTTAGAAGAGTGTTAGGATGAAGCCTCGGTTGATTGCGCGAAAGAAACCAGCATTTGAAGATAAGAAAATAAAGAAAAATAGGTTTTTACAGAAGCTCAGCGCGGCCGCGCTACACTTGGGAGCGGCCGCGCCAGACACAGAGCGACCGCGCAGGATCCCAGGGCGGCCGCGCTAGGTCATTTTCCAGAATCCCGATTCTTCTATGATTTTGAGAGTTTGAAGCCCAGCTCGATTCTGAAGCCTATATAACTCCTAAAAAAGATGTTTTTCATAACTGAGAGCAAGGAGATAACAAAAAGAAGACCTAATAGCATAAATTCAATGAAGGAGAAAAAGATCTAGTTCTTACATGTGATTCTTTGCTTATGTTATAATCTTGGATACTCGTTTTCTTTATTATTTGAACCTAATACTCTTGTTAACATACTTTGCGATACTTATTCAGTTATTTCAGACCTATTTTATCTCAGTTTATTTACCATGCTTTCATCGGAACCCACGGTGATGATGAGTTCGATTATGAACTAATCGTTGTCGTGGGGTTCCAACGGATTTACCTATGGATTTCTATAGTTAATTTGTTTTGATACCTAAGTGTGTGGTGATTATATGATATCCTAGTATTGGTTGTGTTTATTCGTCTTATGTGCGTCACGAACATATAAGATAGCATGTTAATCTCTAATGAAGCGACAGTGAATATAGAGGTTTAGAACTTGCCATGCTAGCATAGGTTCATGTATATTTGTTATGCATGATTTGTAGGTAATTTTAACCATCTTACTTGCCCTATGTAATTACAATAGATAACTTGTGCATTAAACCTTTATGTTGTCAAATTCTATAGATATAGGGTCTCAACATACTTGGTGTCTATGCAGCTTCTATCTCTTTTATGGATGTCTAGTAGTAGGGTATTCGTACAACGAAAGTTGGCGTTTACTAGTTTCGTGTTATCTTATTAGTTGTCATCAATATTGCATGCTAAGGTTAAAAAAATGACTTTGAATGAAGTAGTAATGAAGTTAGAATCCCATGTTTGTCTCATATAAGTAATTCAACCTCAATTCTCTTAGTATAATCTCTTAGTTTAATTAAAACCCAAATTGTTATTTGTCTTAACATTGAATGATAGCCATATCATTATTGCATAAGTACATAAATTGAACTTAACCTAAACCAGTCTCTGTGGGAACAAACTAAAAAAAATTCTATATTAATTGCGAACGCGTATACTTGCGTGTAATTTTAGCGCGTGTTTTCGTCCTAACAAGATTTTGGCGCCGCTGCCGGGGACTCGTTGTTAATTTTTGGTTTATGTGCTTGACATCAGTGGTCGTTAGAGTTCACTCACTCGGATATTTTACTTACTTGTTTGCTTGTTGGTATTTCAGGTACTCTAGAGAGCTTTTATGCTAACGCGTTCTCGATCTCGCAAGAGAACACTAGATAAAGCGGAGGAAGAAGTTGAAGTAGAAGAAGTTTTTAAAGAAGTTGAGAAAGTTGAAAAAGAAGTTGTTATTGCAATGTGAGAACCAATAGCGAATCTGAAGGCTTTGATGGATTACTCTCAATTGAAGATCAATGATATTCAGTCTAGCATTGTGAGACCAGCCATCGCGGCTAATAATTTTGAAATCAAGGCTAGCACGATTCCAAATGGTGCAGAATTCAGTCCAGTTTGGGGGTTCTCCAACGAAAGATCCCAACATGTATATTAGAGATTTCATCGAGATCTGCGACACTTTCAAATTCAACATATCTCTTAGGATGCTGTTAAGCTGAGGCTTTTCCCATTCTCTCTGAGGGATAAAGCTAAGTGTTGGTTGCATTCTCTACCACCAGGATCTATTACTACTTGGGAAGATCTTGCTCAAAAGTTTCTTACTAAATTCTTCCCTATGGAAAAGACAGCTGCAATCAGAAATGGTCTTACTCAATTTGCGTAGCAATCGGGAGAGTCTTTATGTGAAGCTTGGGATCATTATAAGGAGATTCTTAGGAAGTTTTCTCATCATGAGATGCCTGACAGGATGATTATCAACTGCTTTTATAATAGTTTGGGAGCACAGTCTAGACCCATGCTTGATGCAGCATCAGGTGGAGCCTTATGGGCTAAGAGCTACGATGAAGCTTATGAGTTGATTGAACTGATGGCTGCTAATAATTACCGGAACCCTTCTCGGAGACTACCTCAAGGAAAGGTAGCAGGAATTCTGGAGGTGGATGCAGCTACTGCTATAGCTGCTCAGTTAAAGGCTTTAACGATGAAGGTGGATTCTTTGGAAAATTATGGGGTTAATCAGATTACAAGTGTCTGTGAGCTTTGTGTTGGTGCGTATGGGACAGAGCAGTGTGCTATATCTAGTTAATCAACTGAGTTCCTGAGCAACTTTCAGAGGTCGCATCAACCAGTTCCAGCCACTTATCATCCCAACAACCGCAATCATCCTAACTTCAGCTGGAGCAACAATCAGAATGCTGTGCAACGGCCTTATCAGCAGTATGTAACAAAGCAATATAACCATCCTGGTTTTCAACAACCGCAATATACACCATGACAACAACTCCAACTTCAACTATCTAATGAAAAATCTAAATTGGAGGAGTTGAGGCTCATGTGCAAGAGCCAAGCGGTTTCTTTTAAAACCTTGGAGAATCAAATTGGGCAGATTGCCAATGCCTTGTTGAATCGACAACCTTGTCCAGGAAAGAAGGAAGCAAAAGAGCAGTTTAAGGCAATTACATTGAGGTCTGGGAAGGTTGCAAGCCCCGAAAAATCTCCAGTTTCAGAAGATGGAGTTGTAGCTGAAGAAGATGTGCAGAAGAAAGCAGAAGTGGAACCAAGAAAGAAAACTGTGGAACACACTCCTCTTGAGGGTAATACAGGGGAGAAACAGGTCTATCCTCCACCTCCTTTTCCTAAGAGGCTGTAAAAGCAAATGTTGGATAAGCAATTTGCTAAGTTTCTGGAGGTGTTCAAGAAACTTCATATCAACATACCTTTCACTAAAGCTCTTGAACAGATGCCTAGCTATGCGAAGTTTATGAAAGGTATTCTATCTTATAAAATGAAGCTCGATGACTTAGAGACTTGCTCTTACGGAGGAATGCAGTGTTGTGCTGCAACAGAAGTTGCCTCCGAAGCTTAAAGATCATGGAAGCCTCACTATTTCAAGCACATCGGAAAATTATCGTTCGATAAGTGTTTATGTGATCTGAGAGCTAGCATCAATGTGATGCCTTTGTCTATCTTCAAGAAGTTGGATTTACTTGATCCAAAGCCTACATATATGTCCTTGCATTTGGCCGATCGTTCTATTACATATCCACGAGGTATTGTGGAGGATGTCTTGGTCAAAGTGGACAAACTCATCTTTCCTGCTGACTTTGTAATTATTGATTTCGAGGAGGATAAAAAGATTCCCATAATCTTGGGAAGACCATTCTTGGCTACTGGCCGAACCCTGATTAATGTGCAGAAGGGTGATCTCACTATGCGAGTACTGGATCGGGATGTGACCTTTAATGTTTTCAATGCCATGAAATTCCCTACTGATAAAGAGGAGTGCTTAAAAGTGGAATTGGTCAATTTTATGGTTACTTCAGAACTTAATCGAATGCTAAGGTCTGATGCCTTAGAGAAACCCTTGATGGGGAATTCAGATAGTGAAGATGACGAAGGTGATGAGCATTTGCAGTATTTGAATGCTTCTCTTTGGAAGCGAAGGCTGGATATGCCTTTTGAATCTCTTGGAATGTCAGAACTCAAAAATGCTGAGGGGCGTCTTAAGCCATCTATTGAGGAACTCCTACACTTGAGCTTAAACCATTTCCTGAACACTTGAGGTATGCGTTTTTAGGTGATGCATCTACTTTTCCTGTTATTATTGCATCTGACCTTTCAGGTAGTGATAAGGAAAAGCTCTTGAGAATTATGAGAGAGTTCAAATCGAAAATTGGATGGACTATAGCAGATATCAAGGAAATCAACCCTTCTTATTGCATGCATATAATTCTGCTAGAGGAAGGAAGCAAGCCGACTGTTAAGCAACAGAGAAGGCTAAATCCGATCATGAAAGATGGTGTGAAGAAGGAAATTCTTAAGTGGCTAGACGCAGGCATCATTTATCCTATTTCTGACAGTTCTTGGGTGAGCCCAATTCAGTGTGTGCTAAAGAAATGAGGCGTCACCATGGTTGCTAATGAAAAGAATGAGCTCATTCCTAGTCGAACAGTCACGGGGTGGAGAGTTTGTATGGACTACAGGAAGCTGAACAAGGCCACGAGGAAGGATAACTTCCCTCTTCCTTTTATTGATTAGATGCTTGACAGGTTGGCTGGGCATGAATACTATTGTCTTCTGGATGGCTATTCGGGTTATAATCAGATTTACATCGCTCTAGAAGATCGAGAAAAGACTACCTTCACTTGTCCATTTGGTACTTTTGCCTTCAGAAGAGTTTCTGCACCGGCCACATTTCAGAGATGCATGATGGCTATCTTCTTTAATATGATTGGTCAGAATGTGGAGGTGTTCATGGATGATTTTTCTGTGTTCGGGGATTTTTTCGACAAGTGCTTGCAAAATCTTGGCACAGTTCTTAAAATGTTTGTTGAGACCAATCTGGTTCTCAACTGGGAGAAATGTCATTTATGGTGCAACAAGGCATCATTCTTGGGCACACGGTCTCCAGTAAAGGTCTTGAGGTGGACAAAGCCAAGGTGCGGGTCATTGAAAAGCTTCTTCCACCAATTTCTGTTAAGAGAGTCCGCAGCTTTCTTGGTCATGCGGTTTCTATCGGCGGTTCATCAAGGACTTCTCTAAAATCTCTAAACCATTGTGCAATCTATTAGAGAAAGATGTCCCTTTCAAGTTTGATGATGAGTGTCGAGCTGCTTTTGTAAGATTAAAGAAGAGCTTGATCATGACACCTGTCATAACTGGACCTGATTGGAATGAGCCTTTTGTAATGATGTGCGGTGCGAGAGACTATGCAGTTGGAGCGGTTGTTATGCAAAGGAAGAACAATATATTTCATGTGATCTACTATGCTAGTAAAACCCTTAATGGTGCTCAACTGAACTACACTACTACTGAGAAGGAACTCTTAGCCATTGTCTATGGTTTTGAGAAGTTTCGATCTTATTTGTTTGGGATGAAGGTGACAGTTTTCACTGATCATGCTGCGATTCGCTATCTCGTCTCGAAGACGGACTCGAAGCCTAGATTGATTTAATGTGTTCTTTTACTTTAGGAGTTTGAGTTGGAGGTCAAGGATAGAAAAGGTACTAAGAATCAAGTTGCTGATTATCTCTCTCAATTAGAAGATCTAGGTACAGCTTCACATGACAAGACATTGATAAATGAGTCTTTTCCCGATGAGCTGTTGTTTGGGGTGCAAGACGAAGAGCCGTGGTTCGCAAACATTGTGAACTATCTTGTGAGCAACATTATGCCTCCGGACTTATCTTTTGCTCAAAGGAAGAAGTTTCTTCACGAGGTAAAGTGGTACATGTGGGATGAACGTTTTGGTTTCACAAAGGAGCTGACCAAATCATCAGGAGATGTATTCCGTACAACGAGACGGAGGGTATCTTGCGAGACTGCCATTCTACTTTTTATGGAGGCCACAATTGTGGAGAAAAGACAAAAAAATGTATCCTTCAAACAAGATTCTTTTGGCCTATATTATTTAAGGATGCGCATCGGTTCGTTTTGAAGTGTGATCGCTGCCAGCGTGTTGGTAATATGTCCAAGAGGGACGAGATGCCTCTTAATATGCTTCTCGAGGTTGAGGTCTTTGATGTTTGGGGAATTGACTTCATGGGGCCATTTGTCTCGCATTATAATAATCAGTATATCTTGTTGGCAGTAGATTATATCTCAAAATGGGTGGAAGTCAAGGCTTTTCCAACGAATGATGCGAAGGTAGTGCTTAAATTTCTTCACAAGTAGATATTCAGAAGATCTGGAACTCCAAGAGTCATAATCAGTGACAAGGCATCGCATTTCTGCAATCGCAAGTTCACTGCTATGATGCAAAGATACAATGTGAATCATCAGATTACTACAGCCTATCATCCTCAGACTAATGGTGGAGCTGAGGTATCTAACAGAAAGATCAAGCATATTCTAGAGAAAGTTATATGTCCATCAAGAAAGGATTTATCTTTGAAGCTGGATGAAACTGATTGGGCTTATCGAACAGCATTCAAGACTCCACTAGGCATATCACCTTTCAATTTATCGAACAGCATTCAAGACTCCACTAGGCATATCACCTTTCAATTGGTTTATGGTAAAGGATGTCATTTTCCTGTGGAGCTTGAGCACAAGGCGTATTGGGCTTTGAATAAATTGAACCTTAAAATGGATGCAGCTGGTAAGACAAGGATGCTTCAATTGAATAAACTTGATGAGTTTCGACTTCAAGCGTATGAGAACAACAAAATGTATACGGAGAAAGTCAAGAGGTGGCATGATAGGGGTCTAGTGCTCAAATCATTTTTGTCGGGGCAACAAGTTCTGTTGTTCAACTCTCGTCTCCGTCTTTTTCCTGGAAAATTGAAGTCGAGATGGCCAGGGCCGTTTGTTGTCAAAACTGTGTTTCCACATGGAGCGGTGGAGATTTTTGAGAATGATCTAGGCCAAGCATTCAAGGTGAATGGACAGTGTTTGAAGCATTACCATGGAGATACAGCAAACTGTGAGGTGGTTAGTGCCATTTTATTATCAACTTGATCTAGGAATTCTACGTCAAGCTAGCGATGTAAACCAAGCGCTTCTTAGGAGGCAACCCTGGCTTGTTGTACATTAGTAGGAAGAAAAGAAGATAGAAGGAAGGAAATAACCAGAAGAAAACACAAAAAATCAGAAAAATAGAAAAAACAGGGACTTTTTCCAGAAGCACGGCACGCCCGCGCTAGGAAGTGGGGCGGCCGTGCTGAAAGAACAGAAGCACGACACGCCGCACTGGGATGCGGGGCGCCCGCGCTGCCAGGCGGGGCGGCCGTGCTGACCCCCTGAAGAAGAAAAAAACAGAAAATCCGAAAATTTTAAACAATTACAATACCCCAGCCGAATTTCCCTTCTTCCACTACCCTGATTCCTTTTCTTAATCAATTCTAAACACTACCCATTATCCCCACTAACCCATAATCATATTCCACTTCTATTCTAATCCTAATTCTCATTCCTGATATATATATACACCTCCATACAATCATCTCCATAACTTTACATATTCTCGAACCCTAAATCCCTCTACACACCTCTCTTATCTCAATTAATCTTTTCCAATGGCACCAAAGAGAGCACACACTCAAGTTAGCAGTATCACTAATATCGCCACTACCGATTCTTTGAGTGTTGGGGGTACGAGGCCTTGATTGGTTGCTCCGGAGACTAAAGCAGAGTACACAAGGTTGTTGTCGAAGCAAATAGTGAAGGAAATAGGTTTTCTACCTTCAGGTAAGGATGGTAAACTTCTTGAGATGATTTTGGAGATGGGATGGGTTTCATTTTCTGAGGGTCCCGTGATTGTGCCTATGAGTATCGTTCGTGAGTTCTATGTAAATGCTAAAGGTGATAAGAATGGGTATTCGGTGGTGCATGGGTTGACAGTGGACTTGTGACGACCTCAACCCCGGGGTCAGGAGTTGACATCACTAAACACAATTACTCAAAAATATAAATGACAGAATTATTATTAGAATATATTAACTTGACCCCAAACCAAGATCCGATCCAGGTTCAAGTATAATTCAGATTCTTATTTTTACAAGCTCTTTATTCACTATCTACGACACACTAACTTTATTCAGCAACTCCTCAGACCTCATGGCCTGATACAAACTACCTCAGAGGAGCCGGGTCCAGTAGGGGCGGGAACATAGGTCGTTCTGACTGATCTTCTAGGCATCTGCGAAATATACATAACAGTTTACAAGGGTGAGCATAATCGCTCAGCAGTACCAAATATGAATAACAGATTAAAACAGTAATGTAACAATAATGGGAACATAGCTGTAATCATAATATCAACATTTCATAATGATAATCAAAGTAGCTGGATATCACTAATTAGCATGCTTTGTGAAAATAACATTATAGTGTGCTGCGTAATACCAGAGTCCAATTTTAGCATGCTAACCATTTTATAAAACCGTTGTATCAATCAATCATGCTTTCATATAATTCACAAATCCCAATCAGATACATAGCAGATATGTGAAGATAGCTGATCAGGGTATCAACACCAGACGACTCTAACTGCCATCCCATTTACCTGTTCCGGAACTCAGAGACTAGCTAGGTCTCTGACCTGCTGGACTAATCGGTTTTATAATGCGCGCAACCGAATTAGCCTCTTACGCCACCTCAATAGGACTACTCTGGCCCCAATGTATCTCATATCTGACCGTTTTATACAGTTTTCAAAAAAACACTTGTACCTATCTCATTTTCAAAATCATTTATTTAGCCAGCACACATATAAAATCCATTTCGCAAATCATTTCATTTGAGACAGGTACTTTTCGAAGTTACTTTTCCCCAAAACCATTCGAAAATAATGATTTTATAACTACAGGGGATACGTAACTTAAAATGTTTCTGTTCCATTACGAGAATAAAACATTTAGCTATTCATATACTCTGAACCGTAAAATAATGGTCAGGGGTACTTGCCTTGCAACGCTTTACAAACCCTAATAGCTTTCACGCTGACTTTGATCCTGGAACAACTCGACTGGGATCTACAATTACAGAATACCCTAATTAGTTATACCGACATGCTTGATATCCTCAAATCCTAATAACCCAAATCCGACAACCCGACTCGTATTAATATTATACACATAATCATGCAATTATATTTCTCGAACATAAATAGGGATATCACGAAAAATATAATTATGTATAATTACAAATATATTTTTAGAAAATTTTGGCAGCAACTTCTTTATTTATAAGACTACCCGTCGATTATAGTCGACGTCAACAATTCTCAACCATCCACAATATTATTCTGTACAGCCCAACACCAATAAAAATTAATTATTTAAATCCAAACATATTTTACATAATTATTTTATTTATTTATTTATAGAATTTAGGACTCAGAACATCGTCATCACCGTCCACCGTTGACTCACCGAAGTTCATCGTCAACGGCGACACAATTTATTGGCACCCGATATAATACGGGTGCCCAAATAAATTATACCGATTAATATTATTTCCCACAATGAAAGTTTTTATTTCACGAATAATAATCATTTAATCTCCTGCAAAAAAGAAATAAAAATCAAATTTGTAATAATCAAGCCCAACTACATATTCTTGGCCCAACAGAAAAAGGCCCAAACAACCAGGCCCAAACTGCAAGGCCCAAAATCAATCCAACAGTACCAAGCCCAACAACACTAAACACAGCCGCACACAACTGCACAGCCATCACCATCGCACACACGGCCTCACGGCCACCACAACACACAACACAATTACACACACACACAATTACACACACCGACATGCACATAGTCACACATACACACATATACATATATATATATATGTATATATTTATCCATCAAGATAAACCATAATCGAACAAGAAGAAACAGCCGGGGAAAGTACCAGAAGAAGTACCGGAAACGGCGACGGCGAGCAACGCCGGGAAGGAAAGCGGAACAGAGAGAAAGAAAGAAAAAGAGAGACTGAGAAACGAGAGATTAAGAGATTGAAAGAGAGAGAACAGAGAACAGAGAGTAGAGAGATTTTGAAGAAGGCAGTGATCAACCGGGGGGGTTGATTTTGTTTTGTTTTTTTTAATTTGATAACAGATATTTCAATACAAGGCATACACGTGTCCCCCGGTTAATAAGAAACTAACACGTAGTATTTAAGATAGATACAGAGACTCTGGGCTCGGTTTTGTCTCATAATTCAAAATTAACGGGTAAAGGTGCACGAAAAACAATTCCCGAAAATTACAAAAATAATATCAAAATGTCATAAATAACCTGAAGTTTACAAAGACATAAATTTTGAAATTTTTTAAAACACTTTTTAAAGTGCAGTTTGTACCCGTTTTTTAACAAATAACGAAACAACACGCGGGTAAAACGATTTCCGAAAATTTCCAAAATAATTTTAAAATTCTCAGAATAATACGAACTTAATAAAATATAAGTTTCATAACTTTTAAAGATTCCCATAATTAAATATGGATTTTAGCATTTAACACACTCAGAAAATCAATTAAACATAAATAATTAACAAAATAGTGATTTCTTAATTTTATAAAGTCCTAAAAATAATTATTGAAATTATAAAATTGGAAAACCAATTTTAAAGACAACCCAAATATTTATGGAATTAAAATTATCATGATATCACTTTTACAAGCGAAATAAAATCATATAACTCGCCAATAAATCACATAATTCCAATTTCACATTTTAACAAATCATAAATAATTAAATAACAATCAGTAACTGCTGCCAAAATCAATACACATCCTTTATTTATTTACTTAAACTTTTATTACACTTCCAAATATTAGAAATAAAATACAAATACACGAGTCGTTATATTCTTTCCCCCTTAAAAAGATTATGTCCCCAGAATCTGACTCAGCTAAACAAATGAGGATATTTATCAAGCATGTCTGACTCTAATTCCCATGTAGACTCTTCTACTCGAGGATTTCTCCACAAAACTTTTACTATTGGAATTGATTTATTCCTAAGGACTTGTTCCTTACGGTCTAGGATTTGAACCGGTTGTTCTACATAGGACAAATCTGGTTGAAGCTCAATCGGTTCATATTCTATAATTTGATTCGAATTAGGGACATAAGGCTTCAACATAGATACGTGGAACACATTATGAATGTGCTGCCACTGCGGTGCTAACGCTATCTCATAAGCGACATTTCCCACTCTCTTCAAAACCTCAAAGGGTCCTATAAATCTAGGGCTAAGTTTACCCTTCTGACCAAATCGTACTAACCCTTTCCAAGGCGATACTTTTAGTAACACCAACGCTCCTATCTCAAAGTCCATGTCTTTCCTATGCAAATATGCGTATTTTCTTTGTCTATCTTGAGCTGCTTCCAATCTTTTCCGAATCAACACTATAGCATCTCTAGTCTGCTGAACTAATTCAGGGCCTAACACTTTCTTTTCTCCTACCTCATCCCAGTACAATGGTGACCTACACTTTCGTCCATACAAAGCTTCATAAGGTGGCATCCCTATACTGGCATGGTAGCTGTTATTATACGAGAACTTAATCAAAGGTAGGTGCTCATCCCAATTACCCTTAAAATCTAAAACACAGACTCTCAACATATCCTCTATGGTCTGAATCGTTCTCTCACTTTGGCCATCCGTTTGAGGATGATAAGCGGTGCTCATATTCAATTTCATTCCTAGGCACTCTTGGAATTTAGTCCAGAACCTGGAATTAAATCTCGGGTCTCGATCCGACACTATAGAAACATGAACTCCATGTCTGGTAACTATCTCATCCAAGTATAACTTAACTAACTTTTCCAATGAATACCTTTCATTAAACGGAAGGAAATACGCCGACTTAGTCAATTTATCAGTGATTACCCAAATAGCATCATGATTCGCTCTCGTCTTTGGCAATCCCACTACAAAATCCATAGCAATGTCTTCCCATTTCCATTGGGGAATCTCCAAAGGTTGTAACAATCCACTCGGTCGTTGATGCTCTGCTTTCACCGTCTGACACATGTGACATTTACTTACCCAATTGGCGATATCTTTCTTCATTCCTGGCCACCAAAAATTTCTCTTCAAATCCTGGTACATCTTGGTACTACCAGGGTGGATAGAAAACCTAGAGTTATGTGCTTCCTGCAATACCTCGTTCTTCAACTCTGTTACATTAGGAATCCAGACTCTGGACGAAAATCTATACAAACCTTGACTATCTTTTTGAGTACACAGCTCTTCTCCTGTCAAAGCATCCAACTCTTGTTCCATAACTCCTTCTTGACACCTTTTGATCTTTTCCATCAATGCTGGCTGGAAAGTAACTTCATATAGCTGCTCCTGACTTTCATTAGGTACTCGAACTTCAATTTCCAATCTTTCTAAGTCTTGTGCCAACTCTTCCCCAATCTAAATCATATTCAGCCTTTCCTTTCTACTCAAGGCATCTGCCACTACATTGGCTTTACCTGGGTGATAATTAATTGAACAATCATAGTCCTTAATCAACTCCAACCACCTTCTCTGTCTCATGTTCAGATCTTTCTGCGTGAATATGTACTTCAGGCTCTTATGATCGGTGTAAATATCGCATTTCTCGCCATACAAGTAGTGACGCCATAACTTTAAAGCAAATACTATAGCCGCCAATTCAAGGTCATGAACTGGATATTTTTGTTCGTGAGGCTTTAATTGTCTGGAGGCATACGCAATCACTTTGTCATGCTGCATTAACACACATCCCAATCCTTTCAGAGAAGCATCACTATAAATTACAAAGTTTCCCGTCTCATCTGGCAATGCTAACACTGGAGCCGTCACTAATCTTCGCTTTAACTCCTGGAAACTTTCTTCGCACTTTTCCGTCCAAACATACTTCTCATTCTTCCTGGTCAACTTAGTTAGTGGGGATGCAATCCTTGAGAAATCTTTCACAAACCTTCGATAATATCCTGCTAATCCAAGAAAACGACTTATTTCCGTGGGTGTCTTCGGTTGCTCCCATTTTGATACGGCTTCAATCTTTACCGGGTCTACTTTGATACCTTCCTTACTCACCACATGTCCAAGAAACTGTACCTCCGTCAGCCAAAACTCACACTTAGAAAACTTAGCATACAATTGCTTTTCTCTTAACTTTTGAAGAGCAATCTGCAGATGCACCGCGTGATCTTCTGGATTCTTCGAATATATGAGGATGTCATCAATAAATACAATAATAAACTTATCCAGATACTCCTTGTATACCCTATTCATCAAATCCATGAAAGCTGCTGGCGCATTCGTCAATCCAAACGACATTACTAGAAACTCGTAATGGCCATACCTTGTTCGAAATGCAGTCTTGGGGATATCCTCGGGCTTTATCTTCAATTGGTGGTAGCCGAACCTTAAATCAATCTTGGAAAAGTAACATGCTCCCTTAAGCTGGTCAGACAAATCATCGATCCGCGGTAAAGGATATTTATTCTTTATCGTCAACTTATTCATCTCTCTGTAATCAATACACAATCTCATACTTCCATCCTTTTTCTTCGCAAATAACACTGGAGCACCCCACGGAGAAACACTGGGTCGAATAACTCCTTTATCTAATAACTCCTGAAGTTGCTTAGCCAATTCTTTCATTTCAATCGGGGCCATTCTGTATGGAGCCTTAGAAACTGGTTCAGCTCCAGGTATCAAATCAATGGAAAACTCTATCTCACGATCAGGTGGCAATCCTGGTAATTCTTCTGGAAAAACATCAGGGAATTCTCTTACTACAGGAATGTCCTCCAAAATAGGGGTCTCTTTCTTCGTATCCACTACATGAGCCAAATATGCTTCACATCCTTGTCTCAGTAGTTTTCTTGCTTGCATCACTGAGAGAAACTTCCTATCTTGCCTCTGCCCTTGGTAACTAATCCTTCTATTATCTGAGGTGTACAGAACAACTCTCTTTTTCTTACAATCAATATTTGCCCTATATCGAGACAACCAATCCATACCTAGAATAACATCAAAGTCTCCTAACTCGAAGGGTATTAAGTCAACAGGGAACATATACCCCAAAATCTCTAAGGAACAACTAGGACAAAATTGTTTTACAAGTACTTTATCTTTATTAGCCACTTCTATAGTTAAGGGTTCATCTAAATCTTCTAGCATCAATTGCATTTTACTCACACAATTTACGGATATAAAAGATTTGGACGCTCCCGAATCAAACAAAACGTTAACAGGTATGGAATTTAGAGTAAGCGTACCTGCAACCACATCAGAATCATGAACTGGAGACTTCTGGGTCATCTTAAAAGTCCTAGCTCTCGCAGTACTGGTTGCTGGTCCTTGAGACACACTCCTTCCCGCATTACCTTGAGTCACTGACTTGCAATTCCTAGCTATGTGTCCCACTTTGCCGCAACTAAAACAAGTAACTCCTTGAATCTCAGACTTACACTCTGTGGAATAGTGACCTTTCTATCCACACTTAAAACAATTAACATTCTCTCGACACTGACCACTGTGCTTTTTCCCACACGTCTTACAATCAACTACTGGCTTACTCATCCTCGTCGGGGCAGAGTTAACTGATGTTGTACCGGGCTTAACTTGGGGAAAGTTCTTCCCTTTAAACTTTTTATTCTTATTCCTACCAAACCAACGCTGAAACCTTCGACTTGCTATTCCTGATTCTGACTTTGCAGGTCCACTTTCAAATTTCCTTTTCTTTTCACCCTGCTCATTTGCAGCTAACTTCTGATCACTTTCTATCACCAGGGCAGCCTGAACTACCGAAGTATATGTCTTGAGTTGTAAGGCTACAACTCCACTTCTTATTTATGGCTTCAACCCTTGTTGAAACCGCTTCGCTCGTTGGGCTTCTGAACTCACATATGCTGGTGCTATACGGGCCAAATCCGTAAACTTCGCTTCATATTCCGTAACACTCTTATTTCCTTGTTTCAACTCCAAAAATTCCATCTCCATTTGACTTTGGAGACAGGCAATCTGGCCCGGGGAACTGGACCTTCTCTTTCTAGGGCTCGCGTAGATTCCCACCAATAATTCGAATCATTCCTCAGAAAATAACTAGCATAATCAGTCTTTAAATCCTCACTCACCTTAGTGAGCGCAAACGCCTTTTCCATTTTCTTTAACCATATCCTGGCAGCAACAGGATCTACCTCTCCTTTAAACTCTGGGGGCTTCACTGTTTGAAAAGACTTAAAACTAACACCTTGATTTGCCCTTCTCATCTCATGCTGCTGTTGGATTTGTAGTTGCTGCTGTTGGATTTGCTGTTGTTGTTGCTGTATGAGCTGTTGTTGCTGTTGCAATTATTGATGCTGTTGCTGGAATTGTTGTTGCTGTTGGGCCAGCTGTACAGTCTGCTGACGCAACAAGTTCATCAAATCACTCATGGAAGGATCCCCAGCAGATCCGTTATTGGGCTGAGAATTTTTCTTTGGTGGCATCTCCTGAAACATAATAGTCATATATAAGAAAATGGATTGCTCCAGCAGTTTATATTTATGCATCAGGAGAGCGTTGCCACTAAGACAATATTCTCATCCCCCATTATAATTGGATCCATCCTGAGTGAATGACTATAATCTAAAAATGCCAGCAACAGAATCAACAATAACAATAACAACAATAATAGCAACACACAATATGTAAAACTGAATAATAATATAAAGCAGCTGAAATACAATAACCAACAGAATCCAACCAGTACAACTGAAAATCCAAATACAAAGAACCATCCGAATACACGCCAAAATTGGTTGTCATAACAGCCTCGCCTGCCACAAACTATCACAACATAATGTACATATACAAAGAAAACCATCACAGAACTCCTAGAAGTCAACTCTGAGCTCTGCATCCCTCTACTGCAACTCTGTCTAGTCTCTACCACTGCCACCAATGGAACCTAGCTCAAACACTAGCCAGTTCACTAGGTCCTGATACTGCACAGCTCTGAACTCTGAACTAATGAAACGGTCAACAGACCTAGCCCTCTCTACAGCCATCTGGGTCAATGCTCTCACACGGGCTCGCACCTCAGGGGAAGGGGCAGAAATACCCTGAAATGGTGCAATAGGTACCTGGTCCAACTGGGCAGCAAACTCTGGACTTTGCTCTCTGATAAATGAAGTATTCACCGCCCTATGCACATGATAAGGGATCGGTGAAGAAATACCACTAGGGGCCATAGGAGGTACCGGAGGTCTCATCATGGAAGAACTAGGACCGCAGCCAGGAGGGAAATCCCTGACAGCAGATACAGACCTACGTACCCAACGGGGATGAGGACCAGATCCAGGGATGTCTCGAGGCACAAAAGAAGGAACTGGGGGAGGAGGCATAGGGGTCTCCTCGGCAACAGCATCAAGGGGTTTCTCCGAATCTGAGCTTTTCGAATCAGAAGCCCGAGATGGAGACTCGAAATCGCAATAGGCCACTGCCAACATAATAAATATACAGGCAAGACACAACCAGGTCAAGGCAATTCTATCAAAACATTTAATAGATGCCAGGGTAACACCGTCAGAACCCTCGACTGACTCTAAAGGTTTGCTCTTCTATATGAGTTGCTGACTCACACTTAAAGACTTACGTTATCACCTACTTGACACAATCCCTAACCTGAATCAGGGACTTGAACCTGTAGCTCTGATACCAACTGTGATGGCCTCAACCCCGGGGTCAGGAGTTGACGTCACTAAACACAATTACTCAAAAATATAAATGACTGAATTATTATTAGAATATATTAACTTGACCCCAAACCAAGATCCGATCCAAGTTCAAGTATAATTCAGATTCTTATTTTTACAAGCTCTTTATTCACTATCTACGACACACTAACTTTATTCAGCAACTCCTCAGACCTCATGGCCTGATACAAACTACCTCAGAGGAGCCGGGTCCAGTAGGGGCGGGAACATAGGTCGGTCTGACTGATCTTCTAGGCATCTGCAAAATATACATAACATTTTGCAAGGGTGAGCATAATCGCTCAACAGTACCAAATATGAATAATAGATTAAAACAGTAATGTAACAATAATGTGAACAGAGCTGCAATCATAATATCAACATTTCATAATGATAATCAAAGTAGATGGATATCACTAATTAGCATGCTTTGTGAAAACAACATTATAGTGTGCTGCGTAATACCAGAATCCAATTTTAGCATGCTAACCATTTTATAAAACCGTTGTATCAATCAATCATGCTTTCATATAATTTACAAATCCCAATCAGATACATAGCGGATATGTGAAGATAGCTGATCAGGCTATCAGCACCAGACGGCTCTAACTGCCATCCCATTTACCTATTCCAGAACTCAGAGACTAGCTAGGTCTCTGACCTGCTGGACTAATCGGTTTTATAATGCGCGCAACCGAATTAGCCTCTTACGCCACCTCAATAGGCCTACTCTGGCCCCAATGTATCCCATATCTGACCGTTTTATACAGTTTTCAAAAAAACACTTGTACCTATCTCATTTTCAAAATCATTTATTTAGCCAGCACACATATAAAATCCGTTTCGCAAATCATTTCATTTGAGACAGGTACCTTTCGAAGTTAGTTTTCCCCAAAACCATTCGAAAACAATGATTTTATAACTACAGGGGATACGTAACTTAAAACGTTTCTGTTCCATTACGAGAATAAAACATTTAGCTATTCATATACTCTGAACCATAAAAGAATGGTCAGGGGTACTTGCCTTGCAACGCTTTACAAACCCTAATAGCTTTCACGCTGACTTTGATCCTGGAACAACTCGACTGGGATCTACAATTACAGAATACCCTAATTAGTTATACCGACATGCTTGATATCCTCAAATCCTAATAACCCAAATCCGACAACCCGACTCCTATTAATATTATACACATAATAATGCAATTATATTTCTCGAACATAAATAGGGATATCAAGAAAAACATAATTATGTATAATTACAAATATATTTTTAGAAAATTTTGGCAGCAATTTCTTTATTTATAAGACTACCCGTCGATTATAGTCGACGTCAATAATTCTCAACCATCCACAATATTATTCTGTACAACCCAACACCAATAAAAATTAATTATTCAAATCCAAACATATTTTACATAATTATTTTATTTATTTATTTATAGAATTTAGGACTCAGAACATCGTCATCACTGTCTACCGTTGACTCACCGAAGTTCATCGTCAACGGCGGCACAATTTATTGGCGCTGGATATAATACGGGTTCCCAAATAAATTATACCGATTAATATTATTTCCCGCAATGAAAGTTTTTATTTCACGAATAATAATCATTTAATCTCCTGCAGAAAAGAAATAAAAATCAAATTTGTAATAGTCAAGCCCAACTACATATTCTCGGCCCAACAGAAAAAGGCCCAAACAACCAGGCCCAAACTGCAAGGCCCAAAATCAATCCAACAGTACCAAGCCCAACAACACTAAACACAGCCGCACACAACTGCACAACCATCACCATCGCACACACGGCCTCACGGCCGCCATAACACACAACACAATTACACACACAGACATGCACATAGTCACACATACATATATATATATATATATATATTTATCCATCAAGACAAGCCATAATCGAACAAGAAGAAACAACCGGGGAAAGTACCGGAAGAAGTACCGGAAACGGCGACAACGAGCAACGCCGGGAAGGAAAGCGGAATAGAGAGAAAGAAAGAAAAAGAGAGACTGAGAAACGAGAGATTAAGAGATTGAAAGAGAGAGAACAGAGAACAGAGAGTAGAGAGATTTCGAAGAAGGCAGTGATCAACCGGGGGGTTGATTTTGTTTTGTTTTTTTTTAATTTGATAACAGATATTACAATACAAGGCATACACGTGTCCCCCGGTTAATAAGAAACTAACACGTAGTATTTAAGATAGATACAGAGACTCTGGGCTCGGTTTTGTCTCGGAATTCAAAATTAACGGGTAAAGGTGCACGAAAAACAATTCCCGAAAATTACAAAAATAATATCAAAATGTCATAAATAACCCGAAGTTTACAAAGACATAAATTTTGAAATTTTTAAAATACTTTTTAAGGTGCACTTTGTACCCGCTTTTTAACAAATAATGAAACAACAAGCGGGTAAAACGATTTCCGAAAATTTCCAAAATAATTTTAAAATTCTCAGAATAATATGAACTTAATAAAATATAAGTTTCATAATTTTTAAAGATTCCCATAATTAAATATGGATTTTAGCATTTAAGACACTCAGAAAATCAATTAAACATAAATAATTAACAAAATATTGATTTCTCAATTTTATAAAGTCCTAAAAATAATTATTGAAATTATAAAATTGGAAAACCAATTTGAAAGACAACATAAATATTTATGGAATTAAAATTATCATAAAATCACTTTTACAAGCGAAATAAAATCATATAACTCGCCAATAAATCACATAATTCCAATTCCACTTATTAACAAATCATAAATAATTAAATAACAATCAGTAACTGCTGCCAAAATCAATACACATCCTTTATTTATTTACTTAAACTTTTATTACACTTCCAAATATTAGAAATAAAATATAAATACACGAGTCGTTATAGGACTATACTCAGGAGGCTATTCGGAGGGTGATCAACCAGCCCGAGAGACAGCCTACTCAGGAGGAGTGGGTTAATAAGACTGGGGATGATTTTGATTTGGATTTGATTGTGACTACGCTTTGTGTCCCGAACACACATTGGAAGTTCAAGAGGGGATCGAATGAGTATGCCAATTTCCCTGCCTCATGCATGAACAAGTTTACTCATGCTTGGAAATCTTTTATTTGTGCGAACATCATGCCTTCTTCTCATGTCCATGATGTGACTGTGGATCATGCAAAGTTGTTATGGGGGATTTTGCAGGGAGATTATGTGGATCTCGGTTCCATTATTTATCAAGGTATTTTAAGGTTTTTGCGGGGAAGCACTACGGGATCTATCCCTTATGCCTCGATTGTGACCAAGCTTTGTGTTGTGGTGGGAGTTCATTGGCCCGCACACGAGCAACTTCAGTTACCGAGTGCCCCATCGATAGTTCTATGATCGCAGTGATGCATGAGTGGTTTGGTCGGAAGGCTGATGAGAAGGGACTTGGGTACACCTATGAGCACTTGCCGGGTGGCCAGCCAGCCAATCAGACTTATGCTGGTGGTTCGACTCAGGCACGTAAAGCAGCATGAAGACATCAGATGGGTGAGGCCGATTCTTTGCAACAGCAGCAGGAGGTAGAGGATAATGCTGGTTTGGGTTCAGCGCTGTATAGGCGTTTGACGAGGCAGATGGATGCGATGTATGACATCCAAAGCAGGTTTGTACAGGATCTTACGCATGCATTGAGTACAGCTTTTAGAGCCACGGGAGGTTATATACATATGCCAGTTTTTGGAGAGGATTCTGTGTACCCGCCTCCTGACACTCCATCCGCGGAGGGTGATGATCATTGTGATTCTGAGTAGGTATGCCTTGATTCCTTACTATTACTGTAATAACCCCCAAAATTTTCAACTTTTTGTAACCCTTGTGAATAGTGTTTTAGCTGAATGAGAAAACTTTTCATGCCACACTATGTAGGGGTTCTATTATGGATATTCTGAGAATTTATTAGTACTCTATACGGTATATGAGTGTATGTAAAGATCGTCGGAATCCAATTCCGAACACTTTGGTTTTTCCCGGAAATACCCTAGATGCGGAAAGAATTGAGTATAAGGTAACAGGATAAAAAGGATTTAAATTAAAGGATTATAATAGAGGATCATAAAAAGGAATATAATGTATTGAGAAAGGTTAAGGGAACCTAAGTAATAAGATCCCGGGTATGATCCTTCAAACGATAAACGAAAACGAAAGTTAAGCGAACTGTATAACAGATCAGCGGTCATTAGGAAAACAATTAGGAAGTTAATCAAAGGGATTAGAGAGAGTGATGTCACCCAACCAATGAGAAGAGGACAAGGAGGGAAAGATGACATGGGAAGGAAGGAGATGTGGTGGCTTTTTAACCACACAAAATCAAGGGCAACTAGGTAATTTACTAAAACAAACACAAAATCAAACCAACCAAGCCAAGCAAATCATTTTTCATCAAAATCAAAAAAAGAAACCAAGGCATTGTTCTTCATGCTCTCTGCTTTTTGACATTTTAAAGGCAAGGAAATTCAAAATCAAAGATCCAAGCCTCCTAAATTGGTAAGATAATTCCCTAATCATCTTTATGCTTAGTTAGGGCTATATCATGAGTTTAAGCCATCAATTCCTTCTCAATCTTCTTCATTTAATCAAAGAAGAAGACAATGAATAGTGTTTTCAAGTTTTTAACTTGAAATTTTCTTGATTTCCTTGAAGATCCAAGCATTCCTAAGACTTCTCAAAGCTTCTTAAGGCTTCCTAGCTCCTCCCACCACTTCAAGGAAGGTATATCATCTCCAAACCCTAGATTCCTATGTATTATAAGATGATTTTGATTAGTAGGGTGATATTGTAGCTTAATGTTTGTGATTTAGAGTTTGGGATTGAAATGGTATTGAAATGGAATGGTAAATCTTGTTGTTTTGGTTAAAAGAATGTAGTATAGTTAAATTCAAGCTTAGGCATAAGTATGAATGTTAAAATTGAATTGGTTGGGGCTGATATGATGTGATAAGGAGGGATGTTGGTTGTATGTTTGATTTGAGGTTGAATTGGGTTGGTTTTGGAATGGTTTTAAATTGGGAAATCGCGTAAACATAGCTGTCGTAACGTCCAATTTTCTTTAGACTGTTTTTGTGCATAACATTAGGACCCGAGAACCCCCTGCTAGATTATGACCATTTCCATGTCTAGATAGCTCGTGTTACGAGCTTCGTTTTGATATGTAGTTCGTTCGATTCCGATGCACGGTTTAGGAGAAACGAACGTTTCAAGTAACGGCGTTTCGCGAACGAAACTTTTCCCCTCGCCTTACTTTGAAACATAGGATAAAGACCAAAAAGGGTTAATTAATGTATGAAACAATTATGGTAAGAGTGTTAGGCAGTTGGTAAGACACTCGCGAAGAAATCTCCTTAAAACTCGTAAAGGTTAAATTATTAAAAATGGTGGAGCCGAGGGTACTCGAGTGACTTAAGCGAATCAGTAAGCGCAAAACAAGCGTTAGAGTCTAAGTTAGTTAAAGTATAGATTTACAAGTGACTTTGGTTTAATTCCAACTTACTTGTTGTTTATAGGTTACCAAACTCGTCCCGAGCCGTTTATCACCCCAAGTCGCTCAGGCAAGTTTTCTACCCGTTATAACTGTTGTTGTGATGTATATATGTATATGCATTATCTTGCGATAGATGCATGTTGGTTAATTAGCAAATGTTGCAATATATTGAAGCATGCTGCTATGGTATATATATATATGCATGCCTGTTTCGTATTCTTTCCATATATATTTGTTGATTCAGTTGATAATACCTATGCTAGAGGATAGCGGTAACTTGCATATACCCTTAGTATAGGGACCCAAAAGGTGAAAACATTTTCTAAAACCGGGAGTCGAGGATCCCGAGTAGATTTTGTATATATGTATATATATATTCATATATATATATATGGTTATAGTTTTCCAAACTATTAATCGAATAAGGTTTATTCGATAACTTTTATTTTATTAATTGAATCCTATTTCGAATATTCATTCGAGGGCTTATGACTCAGTTTGTTTTATTATTTGAATATTACTTGAATATTATTTTGAGGACTTATGACTCCTTTTATTGTATTAATTGAATATTATTTGAATATTCATTTGAGGATGTATGACTCCTTTATTTTTATTTAATGAATATTATTTATAATATTCATTCGAGGTATTATGACTCCACTTATTACTGAATAATATTCTTTATTTTATAAAAGAATAATGTTCGATAATCAAACTTATTTTTGATTATTCAAATAAAGATATTACTTTTGTATAAGTATATCTTTGATTATTTGCTATTCAGTTCAAGTATAAGTTTTCCAACTTTTACCTCAATTATTCTTTATGGGAATATTATTTAAATAATAATATTCAGATATTTCTTTCATATCGGGACTGATTTATTTTAATAAATCAGTATTACTCCAAACATTCTTAAAAATGTTTTCGAGTCATCAAAATAAAATTTAAAAAGGGTAGAGCGGATCCCAAAACTTGTTTTCAAATTCAAGATCTTCCATTTTAAGGGGACTTGAATACTCGCTCAAAAATCTAGGGGATTCGGCTCTATGGTATATTTTATATTCGCAATAAGGTTGCAGTTTTGGTAAATGAATTGATTACTTACCCAACGTTCGGGAAGTAAGTCCATCTATTGAGTCGGCATAAGCAACATGGGCTCAGTGGGCGTCCATGATAGTGTAAGTGGCTCAGTGGGAGTCCATCAAATGCATAAGTTGCTGAGTGGCAGTCCAGCATAAGGTCCTATTGAGACCAGGGTGATGACCAGTGGGGAATTCGTCCATCTACTAGTAGAAAAGGTTACTTATTGGTATATTTGCCTGATCAGGAAGATATCAGGTTTATGCCAAAATTCTTTTCCTTTCCAAATTTATTGGATATTGCAATTCTGTTCATACTTTACATGACAGAGGTTTTCAGGAAATGTATAAAGAAGATGTATATGTGGATATATATATATATATATATATATATATATATATATATATATATATATCAGAACTTAATGAAGTATATCATAACTTCATTTCCTTTAATAATATTTCAAAGGTTTAATCTATTCAAATCTTGTCTGTTAGTCTCATCTGTGTGATGAACTGTTGAAAGCTCATTATACTTTGAACAGTGGTAGTTCAAGTAGCTTTATAAATGATATAAGTATAGTGAAGTATTTGGTAACTTCATCCCTTTTTTTTACTTATATTTAGTAAGTAATTATCTTACACATGATAAAAGATTCTAGTAAGTATCCATTCAGATACTTATATTATTGTTATCACTATATATTATCTTGCGAGCTGTAAGGCTCACTCTTGCTTTATTTCTTCATCACACAACAACAGTTAGGAAAGATGGCCAGACTCCAGCAGACCCAGCGCAAGCGCGTGGGAAGCGTCCCGCGTCTTCCCGATGAGGTTGTGGCTGCTATAGCTGCAGAGGTAGATCTATTGGTAGATCAGGCATTCTATTTTTGAGAATCAAATTATGTATAATTATAACTTGTGGCAGATAATGGCAATTAACTGTAAATTATCAAGTAATCTTTTTGGGATTGTAATAACTTTTAAATTGTGGATTCAAAGACTTGTACTTATTTCAATTTCATCTCTGAGACTATAACGGGTTGTGGTGTGTGTTAGTGTGGGGTCACAACATAAGGTTATTTATTATTAATTAAGTGAAGTGATATTGTGGAAAGAAAGACCGTGACGACCCGGATCCCCGACCCCGGATATGGGGGTGTTACAATTACCTTCACTGAGGACAGTGAAATTTTTAAGTTTGGGGGTGGTAGTTAAGGAATTTTTGTGTGTGAGTCCATATATAGATGCATATTCATGATAGTTTAGTACATATAGTTTGCATATTTTTCATATAGGTATTTGTTTTTGTTTTTTTGTTTTGCATATTTGTTATCATGTTAGTATATTGCATATAGATACATTTGCATTATATCATGACCCCTTAAGTTTACTTTTTCGATTAATTTGTGATGTTGATTCGAGTGTAGTGATGTCGTATAGAGGAATGTTAAGCCCTAACAGATTGATTTGCATGCTAAAAATAATAAATTTTTCACTAAGTCTTATAGGTTGCTTGAGTGCTAGATCATGATCATGACTTGTTTGTTTGTCGAGGTTTAATCACTTGTTTATGTCTAGAATGTATGTTATTCTCTTAGTGACGAAATAAAATGGATTTTTAAAATTGGAGAAAAATATTGGATTTCATTCCTAGTTGTGGCTAGGTGTCAAATGGCTAGTAGCCGGCTCATATTTATATGAGTAGTCTAGGGTTAATCGAGATGGCGCGAAACATACTCGTACAGAAATTGTGAAAAAAAAATGAAAAGAAAGAAAAAAAGAAAAGAAAAAAAAGAGAAAGAAAGAAAAAGAGAAAAAATATATGTGTTATGCATAGTTGATCACGAGTGGGCTCTTTAATACTCGAGTTATTAAGTTCTAGGGGACTTTGTGCCTAGTGACCTAATGCTTTTATAGTCTGGGATCCGCTAACCTAACGCTCGATACATGGGAATTATTGCATAAGTCTTTTGTGGACCTCACTCATTGCACGATCAAATAAGCATGTATGTGTTTGTTATGTGTTATCAATAAAAGCATGAATCCTTGTATAACTCTGATATAATTGAAGTGTTTTCAGTCATTTTGAGTTTATCATTATTCTGTTTATAACCTTGCGATTATCTTGATTAGTGGTGAGTATGATTATTGATCTAGTTTTTAGAGTATATCTGTTAAGCAATTGCACACACGCACATTTCTGGTTTGTGAGTTGATTTGTGGGATTTGATTGAACTTTGTGCGAATACTTGCATTCGTTGAGATGTTGCTTATTAGTTGGTTTAGTTATTCTGAGGGGATTGTTGCATTCATGTTAGTTGCATTTATGCATTTTTATTTCTTATTTTTGTGTCTGTTATGCTTGAGGACAAACATCGATTCAAGTTTGGGGGTGTGTTAAGTGGCATTTATGTCCACTTAGAACGCTTTGTAAAGGCTCGAATTGGTGTTTTATACTCATGCTGTTTGTGTTTTTGATGTATTTTTGTAATATTTTACATTTCAGGGCATATTCAAAAGAAAGAATAAATATTACAGGTTTCATGCTTAGAAGAGTGTTAGGATGGAGCCTCGGTTGATTGGACGAAAGAAACCAGCATTTGAAGATAAGAAAATAAAGAAAAATAAGTTTTTCTAAAAGCTCAGCGCGGCCGCGCTACACTTGGGAGCGGCCATGCCAGACACAGCACGACCGCGCGGGATCCCAGGGCGGCCGCGCTAGGTCATTTTCCAGAATCCTGATTCTTCTCTGATTTTGAGAGTTTGAAGCCCAGCTCGATTCTGAAGCCTATATAACTCCTAGAAAAGACGTTTTTCATAACTGAGAGCAAGGAGATAACAGGAAGAATACCTAATAGCACAAATTCAACGAAGGAGAAGAAGATCTAGTTTATACTTGTGATTCTTTGCTTAAGTTGTAATCTTGGATGCTCATTTTCTTTATTGTTTGAACCTAATACTCTTGTTAACGTACTTTATGATATTTATTCAGTTATTTCAGACCTAATTTATCTTAGTTTATTTACCATGCTTTCATCGGAACCACGATGATGATGAGTTCGGTTATGAACTAATCGTTATTGTGGGGTTCTAACGGATTTACTTATGGATTTCTATAGTTAATTTGTTTTGATACCTAACTGTGTGGTGATTGTATGATATCCTAGTATTGGTTGTGCTTATTCGTCTTATGTGCATCGCGAACATATAAGATAGCGTGTTAATCTCTACTGAAGCGACAATGAATATAGAGGTTTAGAACTTGCCATGCTAGCATAGGTTCATGTATATTTGTTATGCATGATTCTTAGGTAATTTTAACCATTTTACTTGCCCTATGTAATCACGATAGATAACTTATGCATTAAACCTTTATGTTGTCAAATTCTATAGATATAGGGTCTCAACATACTTGGTGTCTATGCAGCTTCTATCTCTTTTGTGGATGTCTGGTAGTAGGGTACTCGTACAACAAAAGTTGGGGTTTACTAGTTTCGTGTTATTTGATTAGTTGTCATCACCATTGCATGCTAAGGCTAAAAACAATGACTTTGAATGAAGTAGTAATGAAGTTAGAATCCCATGTTTGTCTCATATAAGTAATTCAACCTCAATTCTCTTAGTTAATGTTATTTAGTATAATCTCTTAGTTTAATCATAACCCAAATTGTTATTTGTCTTAGCATTGAACGATAACCATATCATTATTGCATAAGTGCATAAATTGAACTTAACCTAAACAAGTCTCCGTGGGAACGAACTAGAAAGAATTCTATATTACTTGCGAACGCGTATACTTGCGTGTAATTTTAGCGCTTATTTTCATCTTAATAGCATATCTTACACAATAATCTCCCTCAATTTGTGAAAAGATTGCTTATCACAAATTCATGCCTGATAACAAGAGTAACCCTAAGCTAAAATCAAAAACATAAACTTGACAGATTAAAAAATACAAATTTATACATTGAGTAGTTACATCAGTTTAAACATTAAAAAAATTAGGTGAATTTCTCATATCCTAGTTCTTTCCTAATGAGGTCCTTGAGATTTACTAGCACTTGAAGTTCTTCAATTATTTTTGTCCCTCTTAAGACTTCTACCAGTCTGAGCCAATCATCCAGTTTGTAGATGTTGATGTAATTTACGCTGAATCTTGAAAATCTGCCAATTTGAATGTTCAGGAAATGTCCATCTTCTGATATTCTACTCAACCCCCCTACCTTGAGTTCATTTGATCTCTGTTCAAACATCTCTATCTCCTTGGCATACTTCCTATCCCTTTCTTCTTTTTCAGCCTTTAATCTTGCATATCTTTCATTTCTTTCTCTCAACCTCTCAGACATCACAGCCTTCCACATCCTTGTACTTGTATCCTTGTCCTTCATCAAGCTAATCACCCTCTTCAATTACGTGGTTGAAAATGTTTCCATTACTTCTCTTCTAAGTAAAATAAAGGAGCCATCCAAATAGTATATTCTAACTTCTGCTAAAGAGATAACACAAACTTTGACAATTTCTTCAGATAATTGTTGAAAATAGTCCTCATCTATTATGCTCATATTTAGAGGCAGAAAATCATCTTGATTGAAACAGTTCCAGATGCACCAGCATTAACTTGCATTTTCTTTGGTTTTCTTCCAACAGTCTTGAAGTGAGTTTGTAAAGCATAATGTAACGTAATATTTAATTGAGGAATTATAACTCAACATGAAATAGAAACAGATAAATAATATTAAATTATGAAGAACATGAATATAAAGAATCAAAAGATGAAATTAATGCTCTAAGTTTGTAACCAGGTCATGGGAATAAGTTCATTAATATGTTCATGCCTCAACGAAGAATAAAATATCGAAGGACTTCCAGTTTCAGTGAAATGATTTGATTTGAAATATTATAGATCAAGGGTTCAGTGATTGAAGCAATGAATAACCAATCAAGTTGTATCAGTTCAAAAATGTAAAGGAAATTAAATTAAATCAATTCATGTTAGTTGTTTGTGAACCAGAACAATGCAATAAACATCAATATATCAGAAAGGGTTTAATTTAATTATTCAGAAGATTTATTACTGATGAAATTTTAGAAGACAAAAGAGTGAAAATTTGCTAAGTTAAATATATATGCATTGTGGTCGCGAGTAAGGAAGGACTGAAAGAAAATGGCTAAGTAAGATTTACATTGCTTATAGTCGCCAGTAAGAAATCTGTCTAAGGAAACTACAAGTCCTGTGGTCGCAAGTCACTCTCCCATCTAGTGGTCGCAAGACATAATTTTGTCTAAAGCAAATGCTTGCCTATTGGTCACAAGCAACACTCCTACTTGCTAATAGGAGTCGCCAGTAAGATCCTTAAAACATTTCAAGGTCGCAATCTAGTAGGTACAATGGCTCATGGTCACAGGTAAAGAAAAGCAAGTTACTCTCCTTGTGGTCGCCAGTAACCTAATAGAATTATTGTACAAGGCATAACTGCATACCTTGTGGTCGCAAGTAAGGAAGAAAGTGACAGAATTTCCCAAGGTCTCCAGTAAAGTTACTTGGTTGTTTTTATTGAACAAACAAAAACAATTGAATGGTTTTGTGTGGATATAATTATGCAACCTATCCAAAGCAGTTGAAAGACTATAAAGCATTAGAATGAATGTAAATTCATTTGGTTATCTTCCTCAGCAACAACTTTGTTTTTACGAGTGATCCATTAAAGACTTCATTTATTAAGCTTGTAAACATAACGTTGTGATGTCGAATTCATTACAGCTAATCATTAAATTGATTAGATTGTAGCAACCTTAAGGTTTGTATTAACAAAATAATATATTCCTCGAATTGTTTTGTGTCTATTTTGATTATGTATATAACGAAGAACTTGTAACGAATCGAAAAAATTGTATGTATCATATTCAATCCCCCCTTCTACGATACTTTGGGACTAACAATTGTTATCAGAGCTTGTTGACTGACAGACAAATCAATATCCAGAGAAAGAAACAAGTTCTTGAAAAATTTTTCTTGAAATTTTTTAATTTTCAAAAATTCTCATTTCTTGAAATTTTTGAATTTTAAATAATTTTAATTCTGCCAAGATGATGAACAACCAAAGAATTGGAAGTATCAAGGTTCACCCACTTGACAGAGATAATATAACGACTCGTATATTTTGAATTATTTTTAAAAGAGTGTAATTGTTGAATAATTAATTAAATAAAATATGTTAATTGGTTTTGGCAGCAATGAATTATTTTTATTATTTATTTGTGATTTATTGGTGAATAGGTTGGAATTGTGTAATTTATTATTGAGTCATATTGTTTTATTTCACTTTTAAAAAGTAATTTTATTGTATTTTTATTTTTACAAATATTTGGATTTTCTCTAAAATTAGTTTTATGATTTTATAAATTCAATAATTATTTTTGAGATTGTATAAAAGTGAGAAATCAATATTTCATTAATTATTTATCTTTTAATGAATTTCTGATTGCATTTATTTCTAAAATCCGTATTTAATTCCAGGATTCTTCAAAAATTACGAAACTCATATTTTATGAAGTTTGTAATATTCTGAGAATTTTAAAATTATTTTGGAAATTTTTGGGATTAATTTCACCCGCGCGTTTATTCGTTTAATTGTTAAAAGCGGGTATAAATTGCGTTTTAAATATTGTTTTAAAATTTTAAAATTTATTTTTTATGAATACCGGGATATTTGTAACATTTTAAGACTATTTTCATAATTTTATGTAATTGTTTTATGTGCACCTCGATCCGTTAATTTTGAATTCCAGGACAAAACATGCCTTTAACTCCTCGTATTTATCTTAAACATTAC